>NW_024037800.1:90000-185000 GCF_016077235.1 Cyprinodon tularosa
GGAGGATGGATGGATGGATGGATGGAGGATAGGTGGATGGATGGATGATGGTTGGATGGATGGATGGAGGATAGGTGGATGGATGGATGATGGTTGGATGGATGGATGGATGGATGGATGGATGTATGGTTACCAACCAGTAAGGGAGCCCCTGCAGGCTGTTAATGGGTCAAATCATCTGTTCCTCAGACTAAATATTCTCTCTGCTAACAGGCAGAAAAATGTCACCTCCAGTTTATCAAAATAAAAGCACTTCCTGCTGTGTTGAACACAATCAATAAAAGGTGGTTTACTGAATGCTGGTTCAGAGGAGGATGTTCAGGTGTGTAATCAGGATGTGGCTCTTAATCCAGAGAGCAAGGACTGCTCCATATCCTGGAGAACTGCATGCTAACGGGTCTCTGCACCTAAAAAAGGATGTTGATTCACCCAGGATGTCTACACTAACAGATGTTATTTCTGTTATTTTTACTGGAACACAGTTCTGCATTAATATTTCTATCTCTCTAACTATTTTATAGAGATTTTTTGCAGCTCAGAACAGTTTTATGTGATGAGAGCATTCCACCATTAGAACAGTTAAAGGTTTGAATTCCTGAAATGCAGTGAAGATTAGACAGCAAACACTGGTTGGGAAGCAGCAGAGAGCACTAGAAGCTTTGGTTTGTCTGTTTAAAGTGTAGATATGTTCCCTCTCCTCGGCCTCTGAGCCCTGACCCGCACCATAACACTGCCTCCACTCTGCTTCACTGCTCAGAGGAGATGCCTGTATAACCTGTATATATATATATATATATATATATATATATATATATATATATATATATATATATATATATATATATATATATATATATATATATATATATATATATATATATAATATATCCATCATCTTTTTAAGAAGTCTGATGTCACCTCTCGGAAGAGGCTATTGCGTTTGTTGGACTCCGCCCCCAGGACGAGCGAATTACCTGGCTGGACATGGCGACATTTGGAAGAATAGATGCTTTTGACTTCAACACGGAGCAATGGAGCAGGCACGCCGAAAGGCTGAATTTTTACTTTGTTGGCAATGGCATTACTGACGATGATAAGAAGAGAGTCATACTTTTAACTAAATGCAGGCCGTTTGTTTATGGAGTGCTTTGTGACTTAATTGCACCAGCCGCCCCTGCGGACATATCCTGTACTGATTTAGCAGCCAAGCTACAGGACCAATACGAACCAAAGAACAATGTAATTGTAGAAAGTTTTAAGTTTCAGTTAAGGCTTTAGCCTTACAGCCCCCAAAAGACATAAACAAAGTGGCACCACGTTATCAGTCTAGCAAGGCTATAAAGGGGCCTAACACCAAAACGGCAACATCTCAGGCACTGCGCTGCTATAGATGTGGTGAGGCCCACAGGCCTGAGAGCTGTCGGTTCAAAGCTGTAGAGTGCCACTACTGCAGTAAGCGGGGCCACATCGCCTTCTGGTGTCGCAAAAAGGAACGTGACAGCCAGAGCCCTATGCCTGGCTGGGGCCATGCAATTACTGAGCATCCGAATGTACAGGCCGACAGTTGAGAAGAAGACATCACACTTGTCCTTGCAGTGACAGAGAAAGCACCCAGCCAGATGATTATTCCTTTAAGAATCAATGACATAGAGACACGTTTGGAGGTTGACACTGGGGCGTCCCGCACCGTCATATCAGAAAAGACATTTTTAAGGCTGCATGCACAAACTCCCTCACTGGTCTTGGAACCATGCAACATTTCTCTCAGATCATACACCGGCCAGCACATCCGATTGAAGGGGGCTACTGCAGTTACAGTCTCTTACAAATGGAGCTCATACCACCTTATTGCACTTGTGGTGGCCGGTGGGGGTTCCAATCAGCTGGGACGTGACTGGATCAAAACTCTGGCCTGCGCTGCTGAGTGAGCTCCATCTGGTGTCTGATTACTCCCTTCCAGGGGTGCCGGCCACAGAGCTGTGTTTGATGAGGGGCTGGGGAAATTAAAAGGCACAAAAATAACCATCAATGTGGATGACACTGTGCCCCCACGTTTCTGCAAAGCACAGCCGGTTCCACTGGCCTTGCAAAAAAAGGTTGAGACAGAGTTGACTTGGCTAATGGACGGTGAATGTGGCGTCTCGAGTGTAGCACTACCCACTCCCAGGCATCGACAAGCTATTCGCCAAGCTGGCTGGCGGAGTCTGCTTCTCCAAGTTAGATATGTCCCATGCCTACCAGCAGCTGGTGTTAGCTGAAGACTCCCGAAAACTGGTGACAATCAATAACCACCGTGGCTTGTTCCAATATACGCGCCTTCCATTTGGTGTGTCATCTGCATGTGCCATTTTTCAGAGGTTTAATGGAAGGTTTGCTGGCAGGAATAGACAATGTTGCTGTTTACTTGGACGACATACTCTTGATGGGTGTCACCCAGGCCCAACACCTGCGCACCCTGGAGCTAGTGCTGTCTCAACTACAGGAAGCTGGGCTTCGACTAAAACGGTCCAAGTGCGTCTTCATGGCCCCGGAGGTGGAGTATCTGGGCCATAAGATTTCAGTGAGGGGGCAACAGCCCCTGGAAAAGAAGGTCCAGGCAATCAAAGATGCCCCGAAGCCATAGAATGTCAGTGAGCTCCGAGCATACCTGGGCATGCTCAACTATTACGGCCGTTTCCTTCCAGACTTGGCCTCTGTGCTCACCCCTCTGCATGCTTTGCTCCAGGCAGGAGTTAAGTGAGAGTGGATTGCTGCACATGACAAGGCATTCAAGAAATCAAAGGCCATTCTGACATCAGAGTTTCTGCTGGCTCACTATAACCCTGCTCTACCGCTGGTGATTGCTGCTGATGCTTCGCCCTTTGGCCTTGGCCCGGTGCTGTCACACAAATACCAACATGGATCTGAACGGCCAGTGTGCTTTGCTTCCAGAGCCCTCGCTCCAGCCGAAAGGAAGTACAAGGTGGAAAATGAGGCCTTGGTTTTGACTTATGCTTTTAAGAAATTCCACCAGTTTGTCTATGGGCACAGATTTACAATCCAAACAGACCACAAGCCTCTCCTCGGGTTTCTCTGGGAGCTGAAAAACATACAAACCATAGCCTCCGCACGCCTGCAGAGGTGGGCTCTCCTCCTGATGCAATACCAATACACCCTGACCTACAAACCTGGGGGCGCAGATTGCGCATGCAGAAGGGTTGAGTAGGCTTCCAAGGCACCAGATCCCCTGACTCCCCCAGAGCTTGTGTGTCTGATGCAGCAGCTTCAGACAGCGCCCATAACCATTGGACAGCTAAAGGACTGGACCCGACGGGACCCCCTGTTGGCCCAGATATGCCAATTTGTGACGGCAGGTTGGCCTCCGACATGCCTGGCCAGTGAGATGTTGCCATATTTCAAAGGCGTGATGAGCTTACTGTGGAGGACGGAGTACTGTAATGGGGGCTCCGGGTCATAATTCCTGCCCGGGGATATGGAGGAAGAGCTGCATGAGGCTCACCTTGGGGCGTTGCGGATGAAAGCTGTAGCATGGGCGTAAATGTGGTGGCCGGGGCTGGATGTGGCCTTAAAAGAGCTAGTGAAATCCTGCACTGCTTTTCAGCAACTCTAGACCACTTCCCCGGCGGCGCCCATGTGTCCATAGGAGTGGCCTGGAAAGTCTTGAACACGCCTACACATTGATTACGCCTGCCCCTTTTTAGGCAAAATGCTCCTGGTGCTGGTTGACTCCCACTCCCAGTGGCTGGAAGTGTTTCTAGTGAAGTCTACCACTTCGACCTCTACGGTGGACCTCTACGGCGATGTTTTCAGCACACATGGGCTCCCACACATTGTTGTGTCAGATAACGGTTCTGTGTTCACCAGCTCTGAATTTGAGTTTCTGAAGGTGAATGGTGTTCGCCACCTGACCTCCAACCCCTATCATCCGTCCTCAAATGGACTGGTGGAGAGGACAGTCCAAACGCTCAAGAAATCTTTGAAGAAAATGGCAGGGGGGACGCTAAGGGCCAGGCTTGCAAGATTCTTGGCGACATATCGGTTCCCTCTGTATGCCACCACTGGGCAGTCTCTAGCAGAGATGCTGTTCAGTCGGTCTGTGCGCACCAGATGGCACCTGTTGTGGCCAGACATTCAATCAAAGGTCTGCTGTGTTCAGGAGACGATTGTGGCTAACTCCAGAAGGAATACTGTCATTCGAGACCTACCACTCAGGGCCGCTGTGTGGTTCAGAAACTTTTCTGGTAGGGAAAAGTGGCTGCCGGGCACAGTGATCGACACGGCGGGGCCCCTGTCTTACAGGTTGGAGGTAGCAGGGAACATGTGGCGTAGGCATGTCGACCACCTGCTAAGCACATTTCTCCTCAAGCCAGACAGGACTGGGAGCCAGAGAGCAGTGGGCCAGCCCAATTCTGCTCCTCAGGCAGACTCTGCTGTAGAGCTCTCGGATGCTGACGGGGTGCCAGGCCCAGAGTCGGAAGAAGCAGATGATGCTGAGGCTGCTGTTGTGCCCTGGAGATCTTCCAGAGTGAGGAAAGCACCTTCTTGTTTAAATTTGTAGATTTAGTTAGGGCAGAGGGCAAGAAGGGGGCAGAATAATCTGCAAGAGTGTGGGCAGTCAATCCCGCACTCTCAGTTAGTGAAAGTTAACCTATTCTGTTATTCAGTGGTTATAGCTATATACATATATAAGGACAAAAAACAAAACAAAAAAAACTTTGGGGGTTCTGGTCTGGACTATCGGGGGGAGAGATGTTTTAACTGGGGGGTTTTGTGTTAAGAGCTTCTTTCCCTGTGTGTGTGTGTGCTGAGCAAGGGGGGGTTATGTGAACCGGAAGTTCAATAAAGAAGCTGCCGACGTGCTTCGACGCGTTGGAACAAAGTGAAGGGCTCCATTGTCTTATTAAGAAGTTCGACTGAAAATTAAGTTCTATCTGCAGTTTTCTGCAGTTCTATCAAAACCAGAGGGATGACTGGGATCCTCTGTCTATGGCTTCTGGCTGCAAAGCCATAGAAGATGCAGCTGACCTGAGTCTGATCTGAGAACAGCTCAGTCAGCCATGACTGTGAGCCATGAATGACATGTTGGTGTAAATGCAAAGCTTGGGGCACAGTGCACCTCCTTTAAAACTATTCCCACAGTGAGACTCCTGTCAGGAAGGATCATTTTGGTTGCTGATGGAGCCCATCATGTCCATCTTGAATCTGTGCACAAAAATCAAACATTCACATGTTAATTTATTCTTTTTTCCATTAATTTCAAAGAAAAGGGTGACTCACCTTCCACTTTCCACAGCTAACCATCCATTTTTCTCCTGAGTGTTTTATGTCCGTCTGTCTGTCAGAGCTCAGAGGAAGTGTTTGCCTTACTTTCCTTCAGTCTCAGTTTTTCCACTTATTAGTGAATCGTTTTAGCACCTTTCAATATAAGGGAATCTCTGCGACTTCGGAGGAAAAAAAACTGACTTCAGCTCTTCCAGGCTGAGCATCTGCTTTGTGGCTTCCTGTTTGCAGGATGTTTCTGGGTGTAGGTTGGCATTCAAAATGCAGGTACTTGTGCAACAGCTCTACGTGATAATAATCTGGGTTTATGCAACAACACTTTATAAAATGTGACAACTCCTTGGTCACAACCCAAAAGAATTAGCAGTTTTAGTCTGAATGTAGAAGATAGACTAACTGACAACTTATGGTGTCCTTCCAAGTTTGCCTGCATGATATCAGAACAATAGATCCATTTTGGTTAAAGCTCAGACTGAAAGGTATGGTTTTCACTAAATATGTATCATGGGCTTGTTCCACTGATCCTATCCAGAGTCAGTGACTGTGTCAGGGCTTAGAAATGTGGAACCAGAATTTGAAGCAGAAAGATGTGATTCACAAAAATGTTTATTAATTTACGTCAGATCTGCGACTGAGCAACTAGGGCATCAAAGGCTGGAATCTCTTTAGAGGCAAAACTCAGGTTAGTGACCAGATAAATCTGACAGAGGGCACTTACGAGCGTGTGAATAATTATCCTGGTTTTAGAGTTCATTCTGCGCCCAGAAGAAGGAGTAAAATCCAGCCAGATAGCTAACAGCAGCAGGTGCAGCGCGCCACCCAGAGAGTTCCAGGAGCCGGAGCCTGAAGACTGGCTGACGAGCAGATTCAAGAGGATGAAGAAAGGTAGGAGTTTCCAGAAAAAGCAGTCCAAGCCAGTTTCCTAACCCTAGCTGGAGTTAGCAAACCTGGAAGTTACAACAGGCTTGACCCGAGACAAATAAAACGTAGGATATATCCTCAGCATGAGGGAGCTGGAGGCGGACGGTCACCAGGTTCACCACTTTAGTGATGGGGAACTGCTCGGTAAAATGAGGTGCCAACTTCCTAACAAACTCTTTCGCCTTCCCAGTATAAGGGTGCCGGAAATCTCTGACGGTTAGCGGCTTTGGCTTGACTAACCAATGAATGTGAAACGGCTTTTCGCTGGCACCAGATAAACAGGCCAACAGAACCTTAAAATCTCTTTCCTGAACAGTGAACACCGGTGGCTGAAAACCAAACAACATAAAACAGAGAGAAACGAGTGGTGGTAGAGGGGGCAGAATTACTAGCATGTTCAACCCAAGGAAGTTGACTGGCCCACTTAGTGGGTTTAGACTCACGCAGAATGCATATCTTAGTCTCCATGTCCTGGTTGGCTATCTCTGTCTGACCGTCCGTTTGGGGGGGGGTCCGTCTGTCTGATGACAGACGGACAGAGATCCCCAACAGAGAGCAGAATTCTCTCCAGGACTGAGAACAAAACTGAGGATCCCTGTCAGAGGGAGATCATTAAGGCGGAGCAACTCACGAGTGAGGATCTCCTCCATTTCGTTCTTTGATTGAAAACCAAATTTATTTCAGAGGGAAAAAGAAAATACATAAAACATCAGAATAAAATAACCTGAAGACCAAAAAGCAGTTGAAACACAATGTTTTGTTGACAAATTTAATAGTTTTCCATTTGTTATTTTTCCTCGTTTCATAAACCAACCTTTCACTATTCTGTGTTTCTCCTCATGCACCACTGCCATTCATTGGTTTATTGATATATGAAACTAATATAATAAAAAACATAACGCAAATAGTGAGAAGCTCCTTTTGATCACGATGACAACTAATTGTTAAAGCGCTACAGGCTTCATGGGCTGGACTGGCCAATATGGCAGAGTCTGGTACCGCGTGTTGGCTGTTCCTCACTGCATCACAGACTGGATGGACGGCCATGAGATATTATACAACCATCAGCTTCATGCTGAGTCACTGGCCGGGACAGAGTCTATAAAATGCCATCGTAGGCAAGTCAATACCTGGATTTCTGTGAACTTTCATATTCATCACATTATAAAAATCAGAATGTTAAATATACAAGTTGGCCAATAAATCTATAATTTTCTTTTCCTGTTCCTGTAACAGTGTAGTTGATGAGGTTAGATGTTCCACTGAAGCTGCTCTGATAAGGATAAATGGTCAAAAGTTCTACCAGACTGATAACTTCCTGTATTATTATGACGCAATCAGCTTCTAGTTAAATGATCTTGGTACCTTCATGTTGTTTTTTCCCTTGTTGCTCTATTCTGCTTTGCTCCGCCCTGTGATTATTAGCTCTTAGCCACCTGTTCCTGCAGCTGTTTAAGCCTCTGGAGCCCAGCCTTTGGTGGCAGATTAGTCAAGCTTCTCAGCGAGACTAACTAGCAGTCCTGTTTGGTTCTGCCGGTTCCTGATCTGTTTCTGCCCTTGGACTTCTGAGATTTCAACCGCCCATGTTAGCTCTCTTTGCCTGTTCTGTGTTTTCTGTACCGTGACCTGAATTCCTCTTGCTGCCGACCTGTGACCTATCTTCTCACCACGGCTTGAAAACCTTCCTGGATGTTTCATTTCCCACGCATGGGAAAACTCAGGTTACCGATCTCCTTGGTGATCTTAGGCCTCCACTCCAGGACCTTCATGGTTAACATGTTACCGATCTCCTTGGTGATCTCAGGCCCCCACTCCAGCACCTTCATGGTTAACATGTTACCGATCTCCTTGGTGATCTCAGGCCTCCACTCCAGCCCCTTCATGGTTACCAGGTTACCGATCTCCTTGGTGATCTTAGGCCTCCACTCCAGCTCCTTCACGGTTACCAGGTTACCGATCTCCTTGGTGATCTCAGGCCCCCACTCCAGCACCTTCATGGTTAACATGTTACCGATCTCCTTGGTGATCTCAGGCCTCCACTCCAGCACCTTCATGGTTACCAGGTTACCGATCTCCTTGGTGATCTTAGGCCTCCACTCCAGCTCCTTCACGGTTACCAGGTTACCGATCTCCTTGGTGATCTCAGGCCTCCACTCCAGCTCCTTCATGGTTACCAGGTTACCGATCTCCTTGGTGATCGTAGGCCTCCACTCCAGCTCCTTCACGGTTACCAGGATACCGATCTCCTTGGTGATCTTAGGCCTCCACTCCAGCTCCTTCACGGTTACCAGGTTACCGATCTCCTTGGTGATCTCAGGCCTCCACTCCAGCACCTTCATGGTTACCAGGTTACCGATCTCCTTGGTGATCGTAGGCCTCCACTCCAGCTCCTTCACGGTTACCAGGATACCGATCTCCTTGGTGATCTTAGGCCTCCACTCCAGCTCCTTCGTGGTTACCAGGTTACCTATCTCCTTGGTGATCTCAGGCCTCCACTCCAGCTCCTTCATGGTTACCAGGATACCGATCTCCTTGGTGATCTCAGGCCTCCACTCCAGCACCTTCATGGTTACCAGGTTACCGATCTCCTTGGTGATCTCAGGCCTCCACTCCAGCTCCTTCATGGTTACCAGGTTACCGATCTCCTTGGTGATCTTAGGCCTCCACTCCAGCTCCTTCACGGTTACCAGGTTACCGATCTCCTTGGTGATCTCAGGCCTCCACTCCAGCTCCTTCATGGTTACCAGGTTACCGATCTCCTTGGTGATCTCAGGCCTCCACTCCAGCACCTTCATGGTTACCAGGTTACCGATCTCCTTGGTGATCGTAGGCCTCCACTCCAGCTCCTTCACGGTTACCAGGATACCGATCTCCTTGGTGATCTCAGGCCTCCACTCCAGCACCTTCATGGTTACCAGGTTACCGATCTCCTTGGTGATCGTAGGCCTCCACTCCAGCTCCTTCACGGTTACCAGGATACCGATCTCCTTGGTGATCTTAGGCCTCCACTCCAGCTCCTTCGTGGTTACCAGGTTACCTATCTCCTTGGTGATCTCAGGCCTCCACTCCAGCTCCTTCATGGTTACCAGGATACCGATCTCCTTGGTGATCTCAGGCCTCCACTCCAGCACCTTCATGGTTACCAGGTTACCGATCTCCTTGGTGATCTCAGGCCTCCACTCCAGCTCCTTCATGGTTACCAGGTTACCGATCTCCTTGGTGATCTTAGGCCTCCACTCCAGCTCCTTCACGGTTACCAGGATACCGATCTCCTTGGTGATCTTAGGCCTCCACTCCAGCTCCTTCATGGTTACCAGGTTACCAATCTCCTTGGTGATCTTTTGCCTCCACTCCAGCACCTTCATTGTTACCAGGTTACCAATCTCCTTGGTGATCTTAGGCCTCCACTCCAGCTCCTTCATGGTTACCAGGATACCGATCTCCTTGGTGATCTCAGGCCTCCACTCCAGCTCCTTCATGGTTACCAGGATACCGATCTCCTTGGTGATTTCAGGCTTCCACTCCAGCTCCTTCATGGTTACCAGGTTACCGATCTCCTTGGTGATCTTAGGCCTCCACTCCAGCTCCTTCGTGGTTACCAGGATACCAATCTCCTTGGTGATCTTAGGCCTCCACTCCAGCTCCTTCATGGTTACCAGGTTGCCAATCTCCTTGGTGATCTTTTGCCTCCACTCCAGCACCTTCATTGTTACCAGGTTACCAATCTCCTTGGTGATCTTAGGCCTCCACTCCAGCTCCTTCATGGTTACCAGGTTACCAATCTCCTTGGTGATCTTTTGCCTCCACTCCAGCACCTTCATTGTTACCAGGTTACCGATCGCCTTGGTGATCTCAGGCCTCCACTCCAGCACCTTCATGGTTACCAGGTTACCGATCTCCTTGGTGATCTCAGGCCTCCACTCCAGCTCCTTCCAGGTTACCGATCTCCTTGGTGATCTTAGGCCTCCACTCCAGCACCTTCATCGTTACCAGGTTACCGATCTCCTTGGTGATCTCAGGCCTCCACTCCAGCTCCTTCCAGGTTACCGATCTCCTTGGTGATCTCAGGCCTCCACTCCAGCACCTTCATGGTTACCAGGTTACCGATCTCCTTGGTGATCTCAGGCCTCCACTCCAGCACCTTCATGGTTACCAGGTTACCGATCTCCTTGGTGATCTCAGGCCTCCACTCCAGCTCCTTCATGGTTACCAGGTTACCGATCTCCTTGGTGATCTCAGGCCTCCACTCCAGCACCTTCATGGTTACCAGGATACCGATCTCCTTGGTGATCTTAGGCCTCCACTCCAGCTCCTTCATGGTTACCAGGTTACCAATCTCCTTGGTGATCTCAGACCTCCACTCCAGCACCTTCATGGTTACCAGGTTACCGATCTCCTTGGTGATCTCAGGCCTCCACTCCAGCTCCTTCATGGTTACCAGGTTACCGATCTCCTTGGTGATCTCAGGCCTCCACTCCAGCACCTTCATGGTTACCAGGATACCGATCTCCTTGGTGATCTTAGGCCTCCACTCCAGCACCTTCATGGTTACCAGGTTACCGATCTCCTTGGTGATCTTAGGCCTCCACTCCAGCACCTTCATGGTTAACATGTTACCGATCTCCTTGGTGATCTCAGGCCTCCACTCCAGCACCTTCATGGTTACCAGGATACCGATCTCCTTGGTGATCTCAGGCCTCCACTCCAGCTCCTTCCAGGTTACCAGGTTACCGATCTCCTTGGTGATCTCAGGCCTCCACTCCAGCTCCTTCATGTTTACCAGGTTACCGATCTCCTTGGTGATCTCAGGCCTCCACTCCAGAACCTTCATGGTTACCAGGATACCGATCTCCTTGGTGATCTTAGGCCTCCACTCCAGCACCTTCATGGTTACCAGGTTACCGATTTCCTTGGTGATCTCAGGCCTCCACTCCAGCTCCTTCATGGTTACCAGGTTACCGATCTCCTTGGTGATCTTAGGCCTCCACTCCAGCTCCTTCATGGTTACCAGGTTACCGATCTCCTTGGTGATCTTAGGCCTCCACTCCAGCTCCTTCATGGTTACCAGGGTACCAATCTCCTTGGTGATCTTTTGCCTCCACTCCAGCACCTTCATTGTTACCAGGTTACCAATCTCCTTGGTGATCTTAGGCCTCCACTCCAGCTCCTTCATGGTTACCAGGATACCGATCTCCTTGGTGATCTCAGGCCTCCACTCCAGCTCCTTCATGGTTACCAGGATACCGATCTCCTTGGTGATTTCAGGCCTCCACTCCAGCTCCTTCACGGTTACCAGGTTACCGATCTCCTTGGTGATCTTAGGCCTCCACTCCAGCTCCTTCGTGGTTACCAGGATACCGATCTCCTTGGTGATCTTAGGCCTCCACTCCAGCTCCTTCATGGTTACCAGGTTGCCAATCTCCTTGGTGATCTTTTGCCTCCACTCCAGCACCTTCATTGTTACCAGGTTACCAATCTCCTTGGTGATCTTAGGCCTCCACTCCAGCTCCTTCATGGTTACCAGGTTACCAATCTCCTTGGTGATCTTTTGCCTCCACTCCAGCACCTTCATTGTTACCAGGTTACCGATCGCCTTGGTGATCTCAGGCCTCCACTCCAGCACCTTCATGGTTACCAGGTTACCGATCTCCTTGGTGATCTCAGGCCTCCACTCCAGCTCCTTCCAGGTTACCGATCTCCTTGGTGATCTTAGGCCTCCACTCCAGCACCTTCATCGTTACCAGGTTACCGATCTCCTTGGTGATCTCAGGCCTCCACTCCAGCTCCTTCCAGGTTACCGATCTCCTTGGTGATCTCAGGCCTCCACTCCAGCACCTTCATGGTTACCAGGTTACCGATCTCCTTGGTGATCTCAGGCCTCCACTCCAGCACCTTCATGGTTACCAGGTTACCGATCTCCTTGGTGATCTCAGGCCTCCACTCCAGCTCCTTCATGGTTACCAGGTTACCGATCTCCTTGGTGATCTCAGGCCTCCACTCCAGCACCTTCATGGTTACCAGGTTACCGATCTCCTTGGTGATCGTAGGCCTCCACTCCAGCTCCTTCACGGTTACCAGGATACCGATCTCCTTGGTGATCTTAGGCCTCCACTCCAGCTCCTTCGTGGTTACCAGGTTACCTATCTCCTTGGTGATCTCAGGCCTCCACTCCAGCTCCTTCATGGTTACCAGGTTACCGATCTCCTTGGTGATCTTAGGCCTCCACTCCAGCTCCTTCACGGTTACCAGGTTACCGATCTCCTTGGTGATCTCAGGCCTCCACTCCAGCTCCTTCATGGTTACCAGGTTACCGATCTCCTTGGTGATCTCAGGCCTCCACTCCAGCACCTTCATGGTTACCAGGTTACCGATCTCCTTGGTGATCGTAGGCCTCCACTCCAGCTCCTTCACGGTTACCAGGATACCGATCTCCTTGGTGATCTTAGGCCTCCACTCCAGCTCCTTCGTGGTTACCAGGTTACCTATCTCCTTGGTGATCTCAGGCCTCCACTCCAGCTCCTTCATGGTTACCAGGATACCGATCTCCTTGGTGATCTCAGGCCTCCACTCCAGCTCCTTCATGGTTACCAGGATACCGATCTCCTTGGTGATTTCAGGCCTCCACTCCAGCTCCTTCATGGTTACCAGGTTACCGATCTCCTTGGTGATCTTAGGCCTCCACTCCAGCTCCTTCCTGGTTACCAGGATACCGATCTCCTTGGTGATCTTAGGCCTCCACTCCAGCTCCTTCATGGTTACCAGGTTACCAATCTCCTTGGTGATCTTTTGCCTCCACTCCAGCACCTTCATTGTTACCAGGTTACCAATCTCCTTGGTGATCTTAGGCCTCCACTCCAGCTCCTTCATGGTTACCAGGATACCGATCTCCTTGGTGATCTTAGGCCTCCACTCCAGCTCCTTCGTGGTTACCAGGTTACCTATCTCCTTGGTGATCTCAGGCCTCCACTCCAGCTCCTTCATGGTTACCAGGATACCGATCTCCTTGGTGATCTCAGGCCTCCACTCCAGCTCCTTCATGGTTACCAGGATACCGATCTCCTTGGTGATTTCAGGCCTCCACTCCAGCTCCTTCATGGTTACCAGGTTACCGATCTCCTTGGTGATCTTAGGCCTCCACTCCAGCTCCTTCCTGGTTACCAGGATACCGATCTCCTTGGTGATCTTAGGCCTCCACTCCAGCTCCTTCATGGTTACCAGGTTACCAATCTCCTTGGTGATCTTTTGCCTCCACTCCAGCACCTTCATTGTTACCAGGTTACCAATCTCCTTGGTGATCTTAGGCCTCCACTCCAGCTCCTTCATGGTTACCAGGATACCGATCTCCTTGGTGATCTCAGGCCTCCACTCCAGCTCCTTCATGGTTACCAGGATACCGATCTCCTTGGTGATTTCAGGCTTCCACTCCAGCTCCTTCATGGTTACCAGGTTGCCAATCTCCTTGGTGATCTTTTGCCTCCACTCCAGCACCTTCATTGTTACCAGGTTACCAATCTCCTTGGTGATCTTAGGCCTCCACTCCAGCTCCTTCATGGTTACCAGGTTACCAATCTCCTTGGTGATCTTTTGCCTCCACTCCAGCACCTTCATTGTTACCAGGTTACCGATCGCCTTGGTGATCTCAGGCCTCCACTCCAGCACCTTCATGGTTACCAGGTTACCGATCTCCTTGGTGATCTCAGGCCTCCACTCCAGCTCCTTCCAGGTTACCGATCTCCTTGGTGATCTTAGGCCTCCACTCCAGCACCTTCATCGTTACCAGGTTACCGATCTCCTTGGTGATCTCAGGCCTCCACTCCAGCTCCTTCCAGGTTACCGATCTCCTTGGTGATCTCAGGCCTCCACTCCAGCACCTTCATGGTTACCAGGTTACCGATCTCCTTGGTGATCTCAGGCCTCCACTCCAGCACCTTCATGGTTACCAGGTTACCGATCTCCTTGGTGATCTCAGGCCTCCACTCCAGCTCCTTCATGGTTACCAGGTTACCGATCTCCTTGGTGATCTCAGGCCTCCACTCCAGCACCTTCATGGTTACCAGGATACCGATCTCCTTGGTGATCTTAGGCCTCCACTCCAGCTCCTTCATGGTTACCAGGTTACCAATCTCCTTGGTGATCTCAGACCTCCACTCCAGCACCTTCATGGTTACCAGGTTACCGATCTCCTTGGTGATCTCAGGCCTCCACTCCAGCTCCTTCATGGTTACCAGGTTACCGATCTCCTTGGTGATCTCAGGCCTCCACTCCAGCACCTTCATGGTTACCAGGATACCGATCTCCTTGGTGATCTTAGGCCTCCACTCCAGCACCTTCATGGTTACCAGGTTACCGATCTCCTTGGTGATCTTAGGCCTCCACTCCAGCACCTTCATGGTTAACATGTTACCGATCTCCTTGGTGATCTCAGGCCTCCACTCCAGCTCCTTCATGGTTACCAGGATACCGATCTCCTTGGTGATCTCAGGCCTCCACTCCAGCTCCTTCGAGGTTACCAGGTTACCGATCTCCTTGGTGATCTCAGGCCTCCACTCCAGCTCCTTCATGGTTACCAGGTTACCGATCTCCTTGGTGATCTCAGGCCTCCACTCCAGAACCTTCATGGTTACCAGGATACCGATCTCCTTGGTGATCTTAGGCCTCCACTCCAGCACCTTCATGGTTACCAGGTTACCGATTTCCTTGGTGATCTCAGGCCTCCACTCCAGCTCCTTCATGGTTACCAGGTTACCGATCTCCTTGGTGATCTTAGGCCTCCACTCCAGCTCCTTCATGGTTACCAGGTTACCGATCCCCTTGGTGATCTTAGGCCTCCACTCCAGCTCCTTCATGGTTACCAGGTTACCAATCTCCTTGGTGATCTTTTGCCTCCACTCCAGCACCTTCATTGTTACCAGGTTACCAATCTCCTTGGTGATCTTAGGCCTCCACTCCAGCTCCTTCATGGTTACCAGGATACCGATCTCCTTGGTGATCTCAGGCCTCCACTCCAGCTCCTTCATGGTTACCAGGATACCGATCTCCTTGGTGATTTCAGGCCTCCACTCCAGCTCCTTCATGGTTACCAGGTTACCGATCTCCTTGGTGATCTTAGGCCTCCACTCCAGCTCCTTCGTGGTTACCAGGATACCGATCTCCTTGATGATCTTAGGCCTCCACTCCAGCTCCTTCATGGTTACCAGGTTGCCAATCTCCTTGGTGATCTTTTGCCTCCACTCCAGCACCTTCATTGTTACCAGGTTACCAATCTCCTTGGTGATCTTAGGCCTCCACTCCAGCTCCTTCATGGTTACCAGGTTACCAATCTCCTTGGTGATCTTTTGCCTCCACTCCAGCACCTTCATTGTTACCAGGTTACCGATCGCCTTGGTGATCTCAGGCCTCCACTCCAGCACCTTCATGGTTACCAGGTTACCGATCTCCTTGGTGATCTCAGGCCTCCACTCCAGCTCCTTCCAGGTTACCGATCTCCTTGGTGATCTTAGGCCTCCACTCCAGCACCTTCATCGTTACCAGGTTACCGATCTCCTTGGTGATCTCAGGCCTCCACTCCAGCTCCTTCCAGGTTACCGATCTCCTTGGTGATCTCAGGCCTCCACTCCAGCACCTTCATGGTTACCAGGTTACCGATCTCCTTGGTGATCTCAGGCCTCCACTCCAGCACCTTCATGGTTACCAGGTTACCGATCTCCTTGGTGATCTCAGGCCTCCACTCCAGCTCCTTCATGGTTACCAGGTTACCGATCTCCTTGGTGATCTCAGGCCTCCACTCCAGCACCTTCATGGTTACCAGGATACCGATCTCCTTGGTGATCTTAGGCCTCCACTCCAGCTCCTTCATGGTTACCAGGTTACCAATCTCCTTGGTGATCTCAGACCTCCACTCCAGCACCTTCATGGTTACCAGGTTACCGATCTCCTTGGTGATCTCAGGCCTCCACTCCAGCTCCTTCATGGTTACCAGGTTACCGATCTCCTTGGTGATCTCAGGCCTCCACTCCAGCACCTTCATGGTTACCAGGATACCGATCTCCTTGGTGATCTTAGGCCTCCACTCCAGCACCTTCATGGTTACCAGGTTACCGATCTCCTTGGTGATCTTAGGCCTCCACTCCAGCACCTTCATGGTTAACATGTTACCGATCTCCTTGGTGATCTCAGGCCTCCACTCCAGAACCTTCATGGTTACCAGGATACCGATCTCCTTGGTGATTTCAGGCCTCCACTCCAGCTCCTTCGTGGTTACCAGGTTACCTATCTCCTTGGTGATCTCAGGCCTCCACTCCAGCTCCTTCATGGTTACCAGGATACCGATCTCCTTGGTGATCTCAGGCCTCCACTCCAGCTCCTTCATGGTTACCAGGATACCGATCTCCTTGGTGATTTCAGGCCTCCACTCCAGCTCCTTCATGGTTACCAGGTTACCGATCTCCTTGGTGATCTTAGGCCTCCACTCCAGCTCCTTCGTGGTTACCAGGATACCGATCTCCTTGGTGATCTTAGGCCTCCACTCCAGCTCCTTCATGGTTACCAGGTTACCAATCTCCTTGGTGATCTTTTGCCTCCACTCCAGCACCTTGATTGTTACCAGGTTACCAATCTCCTTGGTGATCTTAGGCCTCCACTCCAGCTCCTTCATGGTTACCAGGATACCGATCTCCTTGGTGATCTCAGGCCTCCACTCCAGCTCCTTCATGGTTACCAGGATACCGATCTCCTTGGTGATTTCAGGCCTCCACTCCAGCTCCTTCATGGTTACCAGGTTACCAATCTCCTTGGTGATCTTTTGCCTCCACTCCAGCACCTTCATTGTTACCAGGTTACCGATCGCCTTGGTGATCTCAGGCCTCCACTCCAGCACCTTCATGGTTACCAGGTTACCGATCTCCTTGGTGATCTCAGGCCTCCACTCCAGCTCCTTCCAGGTTACCGATCTCCTTGGTGATCTCAGGCCTCCACTCCAGCACCTTCATCGTTACCAGGTTACCGATCTCCTTGGTGATCTCAGGCCTCCACTCCAGCACCTTCATGGTTACCAGGTTACCGATCTCCTTGGTGATCTCAGGCCTCCACTCCAGCTCCTTCATGGTTACCAGGTTACCGATCTCCTTGGTGATCTCAGGCCTCCACTCCAGCACCTTCATGGTTACCAGGTTACCGATCTCCTTGGTGATCTCAGGCCTCCACTCCAGCTCCTTCATGGTTACCAGGTTACCGATCTCCTTGGTGATCTCAGGCCTCCACTCCAGCACCTTCATGGTTACCAGGATACCGATCTCCTTGGTGATCTTAGGCCTCCACTCCAGCTCCTTCATGGTTACCAGGTTACCAATCTCCTTGGTGATCTCAGACCTCCACTCCAGCACCTTCATGGTTACCAGGTTACCGATCTCCTTGGTGATCTCAGGCCTCCACTCCAGCTCCTTCATGGTTACCAGGTTACCGATCTCCTTGGTGATCTCAGGCCTCCACTCCAGCACCTTCATGGTTACCAGGATACCGATCTCCTTGGTGATCTTAGGCCTCCACTCCAGCACCTTCATGGTTACCAGGTTACCGATCTCCTTGGTGATCTTAGGCCTCCACTCCAGCACCTTCATGGTTAACATGTTACCGATCTCCTTGGTGATCTCAGGCCTCCACTCCAGAACCTTCATGGTTACCAGGATACCGATCTCCTTGGTGATTTCAGGCCTCCACTCCAGCTCCTTCGTGGTTACCAGGTTACCTATCTCCTTGGTGATCTCAGGCCTCCACTCCAGCTCCTTCATGGTTACCAGGATACCGATCTCCTTGGTGATCTCAGGCCTCCACTCCAGCTCCTTCATGGTTACCAGGATACCGATCTCCTTGGTGATTTCAGGCCTCCACTCCAGCTCCTTCATGGTTACCAGGTTACCGATCTCCTTGGTGATCTTAGGCCTCCACTCCAGCTCCTTCGTGGTTACCAGGATACCGATCTCCTTGGTGATCTTAGGCCTCCACTCCAGCTCCTTCATGGTTACCAGGTTACCAATCTCCTTGGTGATCTTTTGCCTCCACTCCAGCACCTTGATTGTTACCAGGTTACCAATCTCCTTGGTGATCTTAGGCCTCCACTCCAGCTCCTTCATGGTTACCAGGATACCGATCTCCTTGGTGATCTCAGGCCTCCACTCCAGCTCCTTCATGGTTACAAGGATACCGATCTCCTTGGTGATTTCAGGCCTCCACTCCAGCTCCTTCATGGTTACCAGGTTACCAATCTCCTTGGTGATCTTTTGCCTCCACTCCAGCACCTTCATTGTTACCAGGTTACCGATCGCCTTGGTGATCTCAGGCCTCCACTCCAGCACCTTCATGGTTACCAGGTTACCGATCTCCTTGGTGATCTCAGGCCTCCACTCCAGCTCCTTCCAGGTTACAGATCTCCTTGGTGATCTTAGGCCTCCACTCCAGCACCTTCATCGTTACCAGGTTACCGATCTCCTTGGTGATCTCAGGCCTCCACTCCAGCTCCTTCCAGGTTACCGATCTCCTTGGTGATCTCAGGCCTCCACTCCAGCACCTTCATGGTTACCAGGTTACCGATCTCCTTGGTGATCTCAGGCCTCCACTCCAGCACCTTCATGGTTACCAGGTTACCGATCTCCTTGGTGATCTCAGGCCTCCACTCCAGCTCCTTCATGGTTACCAGGTTACCGATCTCCTTGGTGATCTCAGGCCTCCACTCCAGCACCTTCATGGTTACCAGGATACCGATCTCCTTGGTGATCTTAGGCCTCCACTCCAGCTCCTTCATGGTTACCAGGTTACCAATCTCCTTGGTGATCTCAGACCTCCACTCCAGCACCTTCATGGTTACCAGGTTACCGATCTCCTTGGTGATCTCAGGCCTCCACTGCAGCTCCTTCATGGTTACCAGGTTACCGATCTCCTTGGTGATCTCAGGCCTCCACTCCAGCTCCTTCATGGTTACCAGGATACCGATCTCCTTGGTGATCTTAGGCCTCCACTCCAGCACCTTCATGGTTACCAGGTTACCGATCTCCTTGGTGATCTTAGGCCTCCACTCCAGCACCTTCATGGTTAACATGTTACCGATCTCCTTGGTGATCTCAGGCCTCCACTCCAGCTCCTTCATGGTTACCAGGATACCGATCTCCTTGGTGATCTCAGGCCTCCACTCCAGCTCCTTCCAGGTTACCAGGTTACCGATCTCCTTGGTGATCTCAGGCCTCCACTCCAGCTCCTTCATGGTTACCAGGTTACCGATCTCCTTGGTGATCTCAGGCCTCCACTCCAGAACCTTCATGGTTACCAGGATACCGATCTCCTTGGTGATCTTAGGCCTCCACTCCAGCACCTTCATGGTTACCAGGTTACCGATTTCCTTGGTGATCTCAGGCCTCCACTCCAGCTCCTTCATGGTTACCAGGTTACCGATCTCCTTGGTGATCTCAGGCCTCCACTCCAGCACCTTCATGGTTACCAGGATACCGATCTCCTTGGTGATCTTAGGCCTCCACTCCAGCACCTTCATGGTTACCAGATTACCAATCTCCTTGGTGATCTCAGGCCTCCACTCCAGCTCCTTCACGGTTACCAGGATACCGATCTCCTTGGTGATCTTAGGCCTCCACTACAGCTCCTTCGTGGTTACCAGGTTACCTATCTCCTTGGTGATCTCAGGCCTCCACTCCAGCTCCTTCATGGTTACCAGGATACCGATCTCCTTGGTGATCTCAGGCCTCCACTCCAGCACCTTCATGGTTACCAGGTTACCGATCTCCTTGGTGATCTTAGGCCTCCACTCCAACTCCTTCACGGTTACCAGGATACCGATCTCCTTGGTGATCTTAGGCCTCCACTCCAGCTCCTTCGTGGTTACCAGGTTACCGATCTCCTTGGTGATCTTAGGCCTCCACTCCAGCACCTTCATGGTTACCAGGTTACCAATCTCCTTGGTGATCTTTTGCCTCCACTCCAGCACCTTCATTGTTACCAGGTTACCGATCCCCTTGGTGATCTCAGGCCTCCACTCCAGCACTTTCATGGTTACCAGGTTACCGATCTCCTTGTTGATCTCAGGCCTCCACTCCAGCTCCTTCCAGGTTACCGATCTCCTTGGTGATCTTAGGCCTCCACTCCAGCACCTTCATCGTTACCAGGTTACCGATCTCCTTGGTGATCTCAGGCCTCCACTCCAGCACCTTCATGCTTACCAGGATACCGATCTCCTTGGTGATCTTAGGCCTCCACTCCAGCACCTTCATGGTTACCAGGTTACCGATCTCCTTGGTGATCTCAGACCTCCACTCCAGCACCTTCATGGTTACCAGGTTACCGATCTCCTTGGTGATCTCAGGCCTCCACTCCAGCTCCTTCATGGTTACCAGGTTACCGATCTCCTTGGTGATCTCAGGCCTCCACTCCAGCACCTTCATGGTTACCAGGATACCGATCTCCTTGGTGATCTTAGGCCTCCACTCCAGCACCTTCATTGTTACCAGGTTACCAATCTCCTTGGTGATCTCAGACCTCCACTCCAGCTCCTTCCAGGTTACCAGGTTACCGATCTCCTTGGTGATCTCAGGCCTCCACTCCAGCACCTTCATGGTTACCAGGATACCGATCTCCTTGGTGATCTTAGGCCTCCACTCCAGCACCTTCATTGTTACCAGGTTACCAATCTCCTTGGTGATCTCAGGCCTCCACTCCAGCTCCTTCATGGTTACCAGGTTACCGATCTCCTTGGTGATCTCAGGCCTCCACTCCAGAACCTTCATGGTTACCAGGATACCGATCTCCTTGGTGATCTTAGGCCTCCACTCCAGCACCTTCATGGTTACCAGGTTACCGATCTCCTTGGTGATCTCAGGCCTCCACTCCAGCTCCTTCATTGTTACCAGGTTACCGATCTCCTTGGTGATCTCAGGCCTCCACTCCAGCACCTTCATGGTTACCAGGATACCGATCTCCTTGGTGATCTTAGGCCTCCACTCCAGCACCTTCATGGTTACCAGGTTACCAATCTCCTTGGTGATCTCAGGCCTCCACTCCAGCTCCTTCATGGTTACCAGGTTACCAATCTCCTTGTTGATCTTTTGCCTCCACTCCAGCACCTTCATTGTTAACAGGTTACCGATCGCCTTGATGATCTCAGGCCTCCACTCCAGCACCTTCATGGTTACCAGGTTACCGATCTCCTTGGTGATCTCAGGCCTCCACTCCAGCTCCTTCCAGGTTACCAATCTCCTTGGTGATCTTTGGCCTCCACTCCAGCACCTTCATTGTTACCAGGTTACCGATCGCCTTGGTGATCTCAGGCCTCTACTCCAGCACCTTCGTGGTTACCAGGTTACCTATCTCCTTGGTGATCTCAGGCCTCCACTCCAGCTCCTTCACGGTTACCACGTTACGGATCTCCTTGGTGATCTCAGGCCTCCACTCCAGCTCCTTCATCGTTGCCAGGTTACCGATCTCCTTGGTGATCTCAGGCCTCCACTCCAGCTCCTTCATGGTTACCAGGTTACCGATCTTCTTGGTGATCTCAGGCCTCCACTCCAGCTCCTTCTGGTTACCTTGTTACCGATCTCATGGTGGATCTAGGCCTCCATCCAGCTCCTTCATGATTTACAGGTAGATCAAATTATAAAAACTTTCACCAACCCATCCCCCAACATTTAACCATTAACTCAAATTTATTAAAACATTCACCACCCTAAACATTAACCTTAATACCAAACACAAGTATACAACCTTCACAAACCTCACAACATAAACCATTAACTCAACCAATTATCACACTTCACCCACCTCCCCAACCATAACCCTTTACTAACACCAATGTATCAACCTTCCCTCCACATACAACCACTAAACCATTATCCTCACACAATTATAAATTCCACCTCCATCCAAATTTACCCCTTAACCTCAACAATTATCACCATTCCACCCACATCCCCATATTAACCCCTTAAACTAATAATGATCAAATTTCCACAACTACTAACATAACCCCTTTAACCCTAACAATTAATCAACTTCACACACCTCACAACCATTAACCCCCTTACCCCCCCATATATTATCAAACTTCCACCAATCTACCAAATCACACCTCAAAAATTATCAAACACATCCAAAATATTAACATAACTCAACTCCCAATCTCCATTTACACTTGACCACACCACAAAACCATCAAACTAACCAAATACTTAAATCCTACAATCACCCACTAATCCTCCAAATATATACTTATATCACCAACTATCCCACAACTCCTCCCATCAACACCCACACCATCTCCCTTCCATAAATAACATTATAACCCACACCACATATCAAAAACCACATCTTTCCCCAATACCCTTTCACTTATACCATTCATTATTCATTCATTCTCAAATTAATCATAAAACTAACCCCTTCACCCAACTCAACTCAAATTAATAAATAAACAAACAATCATAACATTCCTAAAACCTATTTCCCAAAAAAATCCCAATTCACCAAAACATATCTCCTTACTCTATACCCAAATTATCTAATTCTCTATTCATCACCCTCTACCATCATCACCCCCCCATTCTATACTTAATATAACTACCCATAACATACCTCTATCCATCCTCTCTTTCCCTCACACCCTTTATCTCCCACCCACAAAATATACTCCTCCTCAACATAACAAGACAATATATATATATATCCCCTTTTTATATAATACCATCAACCCACTCACCTTCTATTTTTACTTTTAACATTATTCATCAATTACACCCTCAAAACTAAACTCACCCATCCTCCCAACTTATCTCCCCCCCTTCCATAGATCTTCTTTTTTATGCTGCCATACCTTCCCTACCATACCTATCATACATCATACCCTACCAATCACACCAACCACCTCTCATATTCACAACCCATCTCAAACCAAAAAAAACCTCCCCCATACAATACATGTATTACTCTAACACAACTTCAAAATACTACACTATCATAATAATTTTTTATTTTACACCTTTAACCAACACAAAACTTCATCCAAATCCTCGCACCCCCCCACACTATTAAACCCAATCATAAAAATCCAAAAAAATTAACACTCCCCCATAACCCCCCATACCCCTCCCCACAACCACAATCCCGATACCATCAAGTTACACCCACCTTCATTTCCAAAAAAATCCAAAAAAACCAACACATCTAATCACCACACACCTATATACCTCCCAAAAACTCTCAAACACTTTTGTCCTTAGTAATTAACAGCAACCCACATATGTACAGATAGTCAACTGGTATTTCCAAAACAAATTACCCCCCATTACCCATAACCTCTTCCCCAAATACCCTCATTCTAACAAAACACAAACACTCTTCTCACTGCCACAACTAAACTAAACCATAATCCCACCACATCTCCAATGCACATAATGCCCAACCAACCATCCATATATCTCCTCATTCATTATCTTTATAAAACAAACAAATCAATATCATTAAACACCATACTCACATACACAAATACATCTCTTTACCTATGAATTCCTTGCCACTGAACGATAATATCATAAATCACCCTAATCACATATCCATACTCCACAAAATGTCACAACAAATCCAACAAATTTAATTTATCTACCATAACCAACATTACAAACTTCTTACTAAAATAACACCAACCAAAAAATCATGATAAACATACACATAAACATGCACAGACCCTCATCATTAAGTATAGCATACCAAACCCAATCAACATAAAAACGAACATTCCCTAAGACAATTAAAAAACAATACACACACCCACATAAAAAACCCCCAAAATCTAAAGACTAATCCAACTATTTTCTCACCACCCCACACTCCAAATATCGATAAACTAATTAAACTATCACATCATCTCCTTCCCCTCAATTATCCTACCAACAATTAACTACCACCTTTCCACCTAAAAATTCAATAAAGCATACGTTTATTTCATATATATCCAAATAAAATTTATAACACAAACAAAACACGACCTCCAATAAAAAAAATAATTCCTAACCCATTCCCCCTCCACTCCATTAAAACCCAATACACACATCTTTAACAAATAATATAAAATTACCATAACTAACTACCACTAACCCCCTTTACCCATATTCTTCCCTTACTCTATAGTACCCCAAAAAACCAAACACCATACCATTTTATATTACAAATCCCTCATTCAACAAAACCCTGTACATATCTTCAACTAAATTACAAACAATATCATCAACACCAATCCAAATCAACCTATACATCCTCCTCCCCCATTCATACAAACCAAATCATTAATCCTACGCACTCGCGCCCCACGTAATATACTCTCAAATTCCCCTCTACACATCCACGTTAACGCTTCAACTCCCTACCCAAAAAATTTACTGGTCATACCACAGAAAAATAACAACACTGACAAAAGAGATATTTATTAGAATATATCTTAATACAAACACCTCATATCCACATATTAAAACTCAAAACAAAACAATATTCACAATCCCCCATTCCCAAATTACCTTAAGCATATCTCCACTCCCCTTACCATCCAATATAACAACCTTTTTACAATACCAACACAATACAGTACTACCACCCCTGATATAAACCTTAACGTTCACCCACATTCATCAACATGATAAAAATTACCACTCGCAACACCTCTAAACAAATAACTTCTGTCAAATACAATGAACATAACCTCCTAAACTCCAAACCCCAACAAACCAAACAATAAAAAATTCCTACCAATCACCATCCACGCATCATTAATTTCCATAATAACAACACAGTTTCCTTCTCACACAATGCCTAAACACTATTTAACTAAAAAAAACAGATCCTTTCTTATATCATAATAACTCATCCTCTCTCCATGAGGAACCCACCACAGTAACTATATCTTCTCACACATTCCTCCTCACTACGCCGCCGTTAACCAACAAAAAAATCCTAACTCTTTCTAATATTGTAATGATTCTTAGAATTTATAGTTCTGTGTCTAGGAATCTTATTCTTACCAATTTCCTATGTACATGTGTCAAATACTTTCATGTCTCCATCTAAATTGTCCTCATCCCTCCTCTCATATAGTATCAGACACAAAAACTCTGCCATCTCACATCTGAACAAAATCTATTACGAATGCAAACAAGATAATCATAACCTGTCTATAGACCACAACATAATATCAGACACGCTTCCACTGCTCAACATAACCCCTCGCAGAAGAAAGATACCAAATCAGGCCTCTCTGTGTGTCACAATCAATCTTAGAGCAAGAATCAACACTCCCTAATATAAGAGTGGTGTTGATCATCTGTTGCACCATAGAGTTGTCACTGCATAGACTCCTCACGTCATGTCTCTGCTAAGTCGTAGACCTATAAGCGTACTCTGGACTCTTACAGATCAATCATAAGAATCTCATACTCATGAGTAATCAGTGGCTCTGCTCGTGCAGATATAATATGCAGGAGCACTTGTTGACATAGTCTGGTACGATATGAGAAAGCTAATGCTACGCTGAAAATCATTATTAGGTCACAGACGACTTACTGCACCACCTCTGTATGTATGATGTGAGTGTTAGACTATCCACTCCCACATCCACTTTCATCACCACTACACCTCTCTTCATCTCCCCCATTAATAGATCTAAAACCACGTGTAGTGTCATATTATGTATTAGTTATAAATTGATAAAAGAGTTTATATCTCTCTACGGATCCAATCCTGTCGCGCCGACTGCATATACGTATCGACCACTCACACTTAGAGAATCTACTCTCTATTCTACTCGCAGAAACTCACCCCACTACTCTAGTGGGCATAGATGATCACCTGCTAGCTGATCACTCGAGACAGAGCGAAATACATCTATAAAATACACTGCGCTCAGCATCATTAACATAATATTATTTCCCCACATAAATATATATCCCTCACCAATACATACCGCACATAGATAGACACCCTCGTCATCAGTCGCTCGCTCACATGCACGCTGTGCTCTGTAGACGTGGGCTCTTCTCACTGTCATATGTCTCGTTCCCGCGCAGTCCTCCCACCTCTATAGTACACTTAACGACACAGTAATGTCACGAGGACAAGAACCCTCTCGCCCTCAGGAACCTAAACTTCAGTGGGAGTGTTTGTCGTGTGTGTCCCTTTCACTAGACTGAGAGCAGACATGGGTAGACATAGTGAAAAGAAAGAAGAGCAGGAGCAGTCGCAGTTGACACTAGAAAAGAGCAACTGATAGGTCTATCAAGAGTTTTTTCCTAACGCATCATAACCTCAGGCAAGCGCTGGCGCTCAGAGACCTCGAGGAGCCAACACAGAGCAGGGAGCAAGGCCAGTCAAGGAGACAGCTACCGACGAGCACAGGCGACGCAGCTAGTCAGAGGATGAAGAGGCATGCCACATCCGTTAGAGTTACCGATCGTGCCGCCGTGAGCAGACCGGACCGCCTTGCACTGGAGACGCCACGCTATCAATCTAGAAACAGGTCGTGATGATGGCAGCTAGTCGTCAGCTGGATATTGCTTCAGGATAGGATTACAGCAAATCCAGGACACAGACGATGAGCCTATACTGCCGATATAATACCAAGCACTGCCCGACTAGCAGCATCTACGTCGTAACCGAGAGATCGCAACTATATACAGCGCTATGCCAGCACGAGTAGGGTGTTAACTCTGAGACGTAGATGCTCTCGCCACGCGCTCTCGTCGCGAAAAAGGTCCGTGTCACCCGATGATTCAGCGTCTACTCGCTATAGCCACAGAGAACTTATAAGCGATAGTCGGTTAAATGAGCCATTAACCTAGACAGCCTTTATCCACAATAGAAACTTTTAAGTCCTAGTTAAACTGCTCGACGGGCTTGATGTCCTGGATAAAATGGTAGTTGGTTACCACAGGAGAGGAGCACTGAGAACTACAAGATCTCTGCAATCCTCCACTCATACTTTTTAGGACTTTAGGGAACCATAGTCAACCCTGAGATGAGCGCGATTGCTCTGTTAGGAACATAAGGAACAATCAGATCTCTGATATCAGATGGAGCTTGGCCATTTAAGGCTTTATATGTGAGAAGGAGGATTTTAAATTCTATTCTGGATTTAACAGGAAGCCAATGAAGAGAAGCCAGGATAGGAGAGATATGATCTCTCTTTTTCATTTTCATTAGAACTCTGGCTGCAGCATTTTGGATCAGCTGAAGGCTTTTAACTACAGTTTGTGGACTTCCTGATAGTAAAGAATTACAATAGTCCAGCCTTGAAGTAACAAATGCATGGACTAGTTTCTCAGCATCACCCCTGGACAGGAGATTGCTCATTTTTGCAATATTCCTCAGATGAAAGAAGGAAATTCTAGAAACCTCTTTGATCTGGGATTTAAATGACAGGTCCTGATCAAAAACAACACCAAGATTTTTTACTTTATAATCTGAAATCAGTTTAATCCCATCCAAATGAAGTGACTGACTAATCAGCTTCTTTTTCAGAGACTCTGGTCCAAAGACTATAACTTCTGTTTTGTCTGCATTCAGAAGCAGAAAGTTAAGAGTCATCCAGGTTTTTCTGTCTTCAGACATGCCTGTAATCTATGTAATGGGTTAGCTTCATCTGGATTATAGACAGATATAGCTGGGTATCATCAGCATAACAGTGGAAATTAATCCCATGCTGTCTAATAACTCTACCAATTGGGAGCATGTATAAAGTAAAGAGAATTGGTCCTAGCACTGATCCCTGTGGTACTCCACAGGTAACCTTTGAGCGTGTTGAAGATCTATCATTAACATGAACAAACTGAATTCGATCAGATAGATCAGATTTAAACCAGTCTAGTGCTGTTCCTTTAATTCCAAATAAATATTCAAGTCTTTCTAAAAGAATATTATGATCAACTGTATCAAATGCAGCACTGAGATCCAACAGGACGAGCACAGATACAAGTCCATTATCTGAGGCCATGAGAATATCATTAGTGACTTTCACCAGAGCTGTTTCAGTGCTATGATGAGCTCTAAAGCCAGACTGAAACTCTCCAAAAAGTTCATTATGGTGGAAGTGATCGCACACTTGTTTGGCAACTACTTTCTCAAGAATTTTAGATCAGAAAGGAAGATTGGATATAGGTCTATAATTGACCAAGTCATCTGGGTCAAGAGACGGTTTCTTAAGCAGAGGTTTAATTCCAGCAACCTTAAAAGCTTTAGGTACATATCCCTGTAACAGACATAGATTAATCACATCTAAAATGGAGGAGGAGATCAAAGGGAATACCTCCTTAAATAACCTGGTTGGAACTGGATCTAACATACAAGTTGAAGGCTTAGATGAAGACAATAGTTTTGCTGATTCAGAAAGTTCAACTGGATCAAAGCAGTCTAAACCCAGTTCAGATTCCATGACTACCTCAGATGCTGCCCCCCCCCTCTAGAGACAAACCAATCGCGGATAGAGGAGTGCTAATGATCTTATTTTTAATAAGATCAACCTTATTTATAAAGAATCCCATAATATCATTGCTGCTAAGAGCAGGTGGAATTGACGGTTCAACAGAGCTATGGCTCTGGTTGAGTTTGGCAACTAGATTAAAAAGAAATCTAGGATTATTCTTATTCTCCTCTATTATTGAGGAGAAATATGCTGCTCTTGCTTTACAAAGGGTCCTCTTATACAGCAGGAAACTATGGACCTCATACACACCTTGCCTTGTTTTTAAAATATATAAACATAAAAAATATAACAGCGGATGCTGAGGAAAAGGTTTTTTTTTACTGTCCTCGCTCCCTTTCCTCAGGCTAAGACGCATGAATCTTCCCGTCATCGGCGCCGAGAAGAGCTTCACTTTGTGGACGAGTATGGTCAGCCCATCACAGTGGCAGTGGAAAGTAAAAGTGGGCGTGGTCACAGGAGGCGGCGGTCCCACTGTGCCATCGAGTGTAGCCTCCCACCAGAGAGGCACTGGGAGGCCCTGAGAGCGATGGGTCTAATGGAGGGGGAGGAAGGACAGGGAGACGTCTACGGTGCAGGGTGAGTACAAGAACAGACCAAAGGCCCGACGCGGTCCTGCAGATCCATCATTACCTGAAGGAAAAGAAACATATCTTTCATATCTGTGATAAAGTGCAGTAATTAAACACTAAAGAATGACGTAATAATGAAGCACATATTTACCAATGAAGCTATGGATGCATGTACAAAACAAATAAAGAAAAAATTATCAACTTCAAAGGTAGTAACGAAGATATGAAGAAAAATAAATAAATCAAACTACAGTAAATAGAAAAAAGTTAGAATATAAATAAAGTCATAAATTAATCTAGACAGTAAAGAGTCTTACATGCATTCTTTGCTCATAGAATATTTTATGATGAACACAGCATTGAGAATGATGAAGATGAGTAATAATAATCTCCTAATCTCAGCTCAGACCCATGGTGGTCAGATTATCCAACCCCAACGTCCCTCAGCTGTGAACAGCTCATCATTTTCATTATATACCTTTGGTTTCCATAGAGAGGCCATGGAGAAAGACTTCCGTACGGCTCCGAAGCGATTCTGGTCCACCATCCGGGGTCTGAGGAGGGAGAAGCGGTGCAGCAACAACACTGTTTATAGTGGGGATGGTGTGCTGCTGACCTCGACTCGGGACATTGTGGGTCAGTGGGCAGAATACTTTGAAGACCTCCTCAATCCCACCAACATGCCTTCCTTTGAGGAATCTGGGCTGGGCTCTCCAATCTCTGTGGGCGAGGTCGCCGAGGTGGTTAAAAAACTCCTCGGTGGCAGGGCCCCGGGGGTGGATGAGATCCGCCCGGAGTTCCTCAAAGTCCTGGATGTTGTAGGGTTGACGTGACTCTGCAACATTGCATTGACATCGGGGGCAGTTCCCCTAGATTGGCAGACTGGGGTGGTGGTCCCCCTATTCAAAAAAGGGACCGGAGGGTATGCTCAAATTACAGGGGAGTCACACTCTTAAGCCTCCCGGCAAGGTCTATTCGGGGTTGCTGGAGAGGAGAGTCCGTCGGATAGTCGAACCTCGGATTCAGGAAGAGCAGTGTGGTTTTCGTCCTGGTCGTGGAACGCTGGGCCAGCTCTACACCCTCAGCAGGGTCCTGGAGGGTGCATGGGAGTTCGTTCAACCAGTCTACATGTGCTTTCTGGACTTTGAGAAGGCGTTCGGCCGTGTCCCTCGGGGGGCCCTGTGGGGGGTTCTCCAGGAGTACAGCCCTTTGATACGGGCTGTCAGGTCCCTGTATGACAGGTGTCAGAGTCTGGTCCGCATTGCCGGCAGTAAGTCGGGCTCGTTTCCTGTGAGAGTTGGACTCCGCCAGGGCTGCCCTTTATCACTGATTCTACCTTCATGGACAGAATTTCTAGGCACAGCCAAGGTGTTGAGGGGATCTGTTTTGGTGGCCTCAGGATTGCATCTCTGCTTTTTGCAGATGGTGTGGTCCTATTGGCTTCATCAGGTCATGATCTGCAGCTCTCGCTTGATTGGTTCGCAGCCGAGTGTGAAGCGGCCAGGATGGGGATCAGTGCCTCCAAATCCGAGGCCATGGTCTTGAGCCGGAAAAGGGTAGAGTGCCTTCTCCGGGTCAGGGGGGGTATCCTGCCCCAAGTGGAGGAGTTTAAGTATCTCGGGATCTTGTTCACGAATTAGGGAAGAAGGGAGCGGGAGATCGACAGGTGGATTGGTGCAGCGTCTGCCATGAAGCGGGTGCTTTACCGGTCCATCGTGGTGAAGAGAGAGCTGAGTCAAAAAGCGAAGCTCTCGATTCACCGGTCAATCTACGTTCCTACCCTCATCTATGGTCATGAACTCTGGGTCATGACCGAAAGAACGAGATTGCGGATACAAGCGGCCGAAATGGGTTTCCTCCGTAGGGTGGCTGGGCTCTCCCTTAGAGATAGGGTGAGAAGCTCGGTCATCAGGGAGGGACTCAGAGTAGGGCTGCTGCTCCTCCACATCGAGAGGAGCCAGTTGAGGTGGCTCGGGCATCTGGTTAGGATGCCTCCTGGACGCCTCCCTGGTGAGGTGTTCCGGGCACGTCCCACCGGGGGGAGGCCCCGGGGAAGACCCAGGACACGCTGGAGAGACTATGTTTCTCGGCTGGCCTGGGAACGCCTTGGGGTTCCTCCTGAGGGGCTAGAGGAAGTGGCTGGGGAGAGGGAAGTCTGGGCCTCCCTTCTTAAGCTGCTACCCCGCGACCCGACCCCGGATAAGCGGAGGAAGATGGATGGATGGATGGTTTCCATACATATCTGCCCCCTGATCAGAGGATACCCTGTCCCCTGATTAGAGGACATCCGGCCCCCTGGTCAGGGGACACCCATCCCCCTGATCAGAGGACACCCTGTCCCCTGATTAGAGGACATCTGGTCCCCTGGTCAGAGGACACCAGGCCCCCTGGTCAGGGGACACCCAGCCCTCTGATCAGAGGACACCCTGTCCCCTGATCAGAGGACACCCTGTCCCCTGATTAGAGGACATCCGGCCCCCTGGTCAGGGGACACCCAGCCCTCTGATCAGATGACACCCTGTCCCCTGATTAGAGGACATCCGGCGCCCTGGTCAGGGGACATCCAGCCCCATGATCAGAGAACACCCTGTCCCCTCATTAGAGGATATCTGGCGCCCTGATCAGAGGACACCCTGTCCCCTGATTAGAGGACATCCGGCGCCCTGATTAGAGGACATCCGGCCTCCTGACTTAGATCAACTGGTGACGGTCAAAATTTCAGAGACCGCTGCTCATTTAAATCATCTTTACATTCCACAATATTGGATATTATTACTATCCTTAGAGATTAGTTGAGATGATATCCAGCTTTTTTTTCCATCTTCCATAAAATCTCCCTATTTTTCACATTGATTTTATGGCAACAGACGTCCTGGAAGCACAGCAGGTTTAAACTTTAAAGATATTTCTACCTCCTTTACAAAACGAGTTGGACTGTAAGCTATTTGTTTCCTTCCAGACGACATGAGATATTCAAAGCAGAAAAGGTTAAACTTAAGTCAGCAGAACAGTGAGCGCCCTCTGGCAGACACTCCAGGTATAAGAAATACACATCAGAGGCCCGCTTCACCATCATCATCCTCAACTCTGAATTAATCGATCTGAACGTCACAAACTTCACAACAGCTGCTTTGAGATACTTTCATCAACTCTAAGTCCAAATTCCAACCCTGCCCCTAAACACTAACCTGTTAGCTTGTTCCCATGGAGGCTCTGCCACATTAAAGCTGAAGTCTGTAAGTTTTTAAAAATCACTTTTTTGTCATATTGGCTAAAACTGTCCCTATGCCCAGACAGCAGTACATGTGATATGTAACCTGTGAAAAAAACTGCTTCAATTGGTCCCGCCTACTGCCTGTATTTCAATCTGGAAAGAATAATTCAGGACGAGTCAAAACAACCAATCACAGCCAGAGGAGCGTCTGATGGAGTGTCAATCACAGCTCACACACGCTGAATCCCGCCCCCCCTTCTGGTCGCATGCGGTAGCCGCGCAGATGCTGTGAGAGGGGTGGAGCTTGGAGGTGGGGCATGAGTGAAGCAGAGAGGGTGGGGGAGTGACGTGAAACCTGTTTTTCTTCAAATTTTCAGTCGAAGTCTGCTCTCTCCTCAATGTTACAGACTGCAGCTTTAAAGGGCTGGTTATGCTCCCCACAGCAGTGTGTTGCAGTGAGCTTGACACACACATTTTTTATTTATGCTCAATTTTGAGCGTCGTCTGCGCTATACGCTGTGGGTCTAGATACGGCCGAGGCGGAGAGGATGTGGGGCTAAGTTTGTCTGACAACGGAGGGACGTGAGGGCGAAAAATAGCAGGGATCCAGGTGGAATGGGTCCCACCGTTCTTGCGCGCCTCGCTCTACTAGGTGCTCCATCTTCACGAGTCGTTTTCCACAATTGCGGTCATAAAAACAAGACAAGCTGGCCTCCTGTCTGCCGCACTGTCTGAGGTCACCTACAATTTGGGAGAGTTGCAGCAGAGTGTCTGCAGAGGGGGCGGGGACGTCTTTTTGTTCACTGCGACACCTTTGCAGACAACCACATTTTGAAGTATAAATCGGCCATAAGGGTTGTCCCCAACCAGGAAGTGGGCAGGGCCAGTAGACTGTTCAGCCCTTAGACAGCCAGTCTGCAACAGAGAAGGCTGGCTGGGATTTGACAGCGGGTCTAACGGCGACCTAATGATGGAAATGCTGGCATTTAAGCTCTGCTAGTTTGCTGCATCTTCATCACACTGAGAAAATCACAGGTTTCAAAAATTTATTCTAAAAGGGAAGGTCCTCTTAGAAAGCTGGGACTGACTTCAATGGCAGTGAAACTGATTGTGAAGGGGTAGTATGTCCCTTCACTTTGAAAAACCATTATCAGTCTAGCCCCGATTCAACGAGTCACCATGACAACAGGCAGCAGGAAGTGTCTATTTAACACCAGTGAAACTAGAGCTTTAATGCAGAAATTAAAAATTAGTGGAAAATGTATTTGAAAGACAGAGAAACAGCTGCAAAGGAGGGGAAGATAGCGAAGCAGTAGATTAGGGGAGAGGTTTATATGAAGTCGGTATGGCAAGCAATTTTAACATTTATTAAAAGCATGCTCCTCTCTGTTGTTCCATCTGTAGATCACCAAAATAGGATTCCTCCTGGTCAGAATTATACCTAGAAATATTTACATATTTTAAGTGGCTGTTTTAATATTTCCCAGTTTGAGTGAAAATGTATTTATGATATCTGAAAAACATTCCTTCATAGTCAAAATAACACAAATGCTGACCAGTAACAATAGGTATATGGAGATGTACAATTAATTTCTAGCCATTGTGGATGTTTATTCTAGATTTAAAGAATGTCATTTTGAAAAAGAATAAATGTTTTTCATTTATATCTGTGCAGATTCTCAGTCCTCCAGGTCAGGGTCCAGCTTGAAATCCTTCAGTTCTGGCAACTGGATGTGATGTTTTCTAGAAGACGTTTCTCCTCTCACCCTAGAGGCTCCTTCAGTTCTAACTAGTGGTGGGGAGCACTGAGATTAATATACTAGTGGTGGAACAAAGAATGAAGGTTATACCCCCGCAGCATTGTGTCGCAGTGAGCTTGTTGCAGGTATGACACAGTTTTGATTTATGCTCAATATTGAAGCGAGGTCTGTGCTTTGTTTAACAGGAGAAACGCATGAGAAGAGCGGATGTAGATTTGACCAATCAGAGGCCTCCTGTCTGCGTTCACCAACAATTTGGGAGAAGTGCAGCAGAGTGTCTGCGGAAGGGGACGGGACGTCTCTACGTTCACTGCGACACCTACGCAGACGACCTAGTTTCGAAGTATAAATCAGCCTTTAGGGGAACAAAAGGAGGCTCTGATCCCTCCCACTGGATTGGCTATGCAGGTCACCTGGGGGTTAAAGGTTGTTTAGGGGTACTGAGAGGTCATTAACTACGTTGTCAGAGTGGTTTCAGTTATATGCTTCACTGAACTGTGAGTCAGGTAATGGCAGGTGGAAGGTGAATCTTCTAGGTATTGTTCCTAAAAGTGCTCTGGAAGGAGCTTAAAGGTTGTGTCTAAGACCACCTCCTCTGTTGAGAAATGTTTTTTTCAGGGTTACAAAGATGGCTTCCTTAACCCCTCTATCAAACCATCTGTCTTCCTTGGCCAGAAACTGGATGTTGTTGTCCTCAAACGAGTGTCCTTTGGCCTTCAGGTGTAGGGGAACAGATGAGTCCTGTTCTGAGGAGTTGGCCCTCCTTTGCTGAGCCATGCGCCTGTGTCGCGGTTGCTTGGTCTCTCTAATCTATAGGTCTGTGCACTCTTCACTACACCGAACGGCATTAACCGGGTTGTCTGTCTTGTTTCTGGGTGTCTAATCTTTGGGGTGAACCAGTTTTTGTCTCAGGTTTTTGAAGTGCACAGACATCCGTTGCTGAAAATCCTGGTTTTTCAGAGACTCACGCAACATATTGAATGAGGGATTTGAGCGCAACACAACTAGTTGGAACTGAAGAAGCCTCTCAGATGATGAAAACTAGAAAACTTCCTGTCCATTTGCCTAAACTGAACTTTACAAATATTTTATTTATCAGAAATACCAATTCAGACAAACTAATAATATCTAAACGGCCTGCCATAGACTGTTCTAACTACAAAAATATTACAGGTAAACTAGTTCCTGGTTGAATAGTAGTGGAACAAAGCATCTATTACCTGGCAGCAGGTGAAGATACAGTCTAAGAACATTGTTCTAACAGGTAGGACCTGTTCATTATTTCATGGGTTCCTCCTCAGTTTGATCTTGTCTTCCATCACACAGTAAATACTGTCTGTCTGTAGGTGCAGTTTTTTCTATAATGTCTGTGATGGATGGTGAGGTGAAACGGTATCACTCTTTAGGAGAACTTTCTGAATATAAAGGACATCTATATGCAGTCTGAGAATCCTGAGAATTGCATGATTATGAAGTTGATGGTTCATACCAGTTGTATGTTGTCATTATTGTGATAGTTAAATACAGGTAGTTAATTTTCTAAATATTTTCATTTTGCTTCTTGATATCACCAATAACTATATAAATTATATTAATATTTGAAACCATCACTTGAAGTGTAACTCACCCTGTATGAAACCAGAACCCCAGACAGGTTCTTAAACATGACACCAAAGTGGGTGGTACCAAGAGACCTTGAGGAGCAGACTTACAGGGCATTTTTCTGTACTTTTCGTTCTTGTATCCTCATGAAAAAAAATCAGCCTCAGCCCAAGCGCTGTTCCAATTCACTAGAACAGCAGACAGAGAACGGACAAAGAACCCGGATGTTGTTCTGGCCCCTCCCTCTTTACCCAGCATGCATCAGAGCAGACTTGTCCATTCTCCAGACAGACAGCTGTCCCAGCATGCACTGCGGCAGCAGCTTCCAGGTTAGCGCTCACAGAGCTCAGAGGATTAAGATAAAAGTTCTCTTTTCTGTTGCCGTTGTTCAATAAAAGTACGTTTTAAGGTCATTTTAGGCGAAAACATTATACTTTAAGCTTCACTATATGGAACATTTACTGATTTAGTGCATGATTTAAAAAAAAAGCTCAGATTTCGAGAGGACAGCGTCACCAGCGGAGCTCCGAGGCTAACGGCAGCCCGTCTGCAGCAGCCGTCTCTCTTCATAGCCGTGTGTGAAGTACCCATGGCTTTAATTGAACTTTAATTGTTTTCTTTGGTAAAACATGCATTTGATTTGTGTTTATCTTGATGCCTACATGATTATTCCCCCACTAAATGAAGAAAGTCGCAATATATTATCTAAAGCAGGCATCCCCAACCTCGGTCCTCGAGGGCCGCTGTCCTGCAGGTTTTAGAGGTTTCCCTGCTTTAGCACAGCTGATTATAATGATTGCAGTAGAGCAAAAGCCTGTTAATCAGCTTTCAATTAAAATTTCCTGAGGGAGGGAAACCTCTAAAAGCTGCAGGACAGCGGCCCTACAGGACCGAGGTTGGGGATGCCTGATCTAGAGCAGTAGTCTTCAACCTTTTTAAGCCCAAGATCCCCAACCTCCGTTAAAGGGGGGGATTGTCGTTAAGGGGGGGATTGTCTCCAGCTATACCTGAAACCTGCCTATGCCCCCTCCCCTTAACGACTGACCTTCAGAATCATAGACAGGTTTCAGATATTACAGGCCAACAATGGAACCAAACGACCCACTCCTCGGTTACCATTTGCATGTTTCCAAGCGATACAAGGCCTTGTCTCTATAAAGACTCAAACTCACTGCGGATCCAGACATTTGATGTGAGAAAGCTTCCTGGAGGGGAAGAGAAACGTCTTCAAATCGTGGAAACCAAGTCCAGTGGATTTTTTAAAACTTTTATGGAATGACTATGACCTGGATGACTGAGAATCTTCATCAGCATAGTGGGGAATATTGGAAGTGCAGTTTAATATAATCCAAGTATGTGAATAGTTCCGTATGAAATGAATGAAAATAGTTTCAATGATTATAGAGTCAGATATGTGGCGGGCAATGTTTTTTTTATTGAAAGGTTTTATCAGTTACTGTGTAAATGGGTCTGGTTGTAATTTAAGCTCAGATTCTAATTTATCTGCAGGGTGGGGACTATAAATCTGATATCTGAGACGACTATACTGCTTCTGAAGCTACTCAGAAAAGTTATTATTGGCACCCAAAAAAGTAGAGAGCAGCTCCGCATCCATTCTTTGTTTGCTTTGTGTGACAACTGTCACTGTTGCTAGGAGACAGAGTGTACAGGTAGTAGTGAAAGACGGAGAAAGCTGGACCTGTTCGAATCTATAGGCAAAACTCTTCCAGCCTCCTTATTTTCACAGACCTTGAAGGATCGAGTCCAGGTAGACCGGGCTGTGATGATGTAAGCATGGACCCTTTAAGCCAAGAGGAAACGTTTAGCTGCAATTGGCAACACTGAAGCACCTTTAAGAACAAGTTTAAATGAACAATTAATTTGTTGACAGTGACAACAAATAGCAGTACCTAGATCCAGGTTTTGAGGTTCATCTGGGAGAAAAAAAGTCATTTTGTGCTAAGTTTCAGTTTGGAAGGTGAGACCCTGTATTTACTCAAAAGGAGGATTTTTTCCCTCAGTTTTTATGCAAAGGCAGCTCATTGAAATAAGGCGTTGGGTTCCATTGAACGTGTTATTTTGCCAAGCACCATTTTCCACTGGCAGTGTTGAAGGGCAGTGCGCCTCACAGCGGTTGGGATAGTAGTACACATGGAGGCTTTGAGTAGAGCAATAAAATGATGAAACATGCAGTATTTATTATGTGATGAAAATAAGAATAAGAATAACGCCTCCCACCTACAACACCTGCTGTTCTCTTTATAAAATCCATAAGTCGCGTCATTTAAAATGCTGTTTTTCCACCTTTCCAATGTTAAAGAAATTAGGTTCTCTGATAGTGCTGTTCTGAAGCCCCAGGTAAAGTTATTTGGATGTTTAAGAGTCTGCATATAATTCAATTCAATTTCAATTCAGTTTATTTATATAGCGCCAAATTCACATCATGCCATCTCAAGGCACTTTACAGTTCAACCAGATCATACAGTCAGATTGATACAAAGTTTTCTATCTAAGGAAAACCAGTTGATTGCATCGACTCATTGACTCTTCAGCAATCCCTCACACTAAGCATGCTTGTAGCGACAGTGGAGAGGAAAAACTCCCTTTGAACAGGAAGAAACCTCCAGCAGAACCAGGCTCAGTGTGAGCGGCCATCTGCTGAGGCCCACTGGGGTTCAAGGAGACAGAAGCAGACATAGAAAAAGAAGTCAAGTCAAGTCAGCTTTTATTGTCATTTTCTACATATGTACAAGACATACAAGGGAAATGAAATTACGTTTACTCTCTGCAATATACAAATATACAAAAAATATACAAGACTGACATTTAAAAACTGACATAAAGTGCGGGACATGACAGGTAACAGTGGTAAGATAAATATAAATATGAAGTATAAACATTACAATAAAAAGCAATAAAAACAGCAGCAATAGTTTGTTGCAAAAGAAGCATAGATACAAAAGGCAACTGTCAACCAGCTCCACAGGCGGCCCCGTCCAGGAAACACACAGCCAGGCAGACGAGCTCCGAGCCAGCTCCCATGTCAGAGGATGAAGAGAGCACATCCAGTTAGTCACAGTCAGAGAAACAGGACTACACTGGAAAACAGGCCAAGCTCCAACATCTAGAAACAAAGGTGTTGATGGCAGCAGCACAGCTGATATTTCTCTCCAGGATGGAGTCACAGCCAAACAGGAACAGACCAGATGAAGCTACTATGAGAAAAAGCAGAGAGAGCAGAACGTTAGAGATTGAACTAACAGATTCTGCAGAGTGGGAGAATAGAGATAGAATGAAGCAGAACGATGAAAAAGGGGTCCCTATGTCCTCCAGCAGTCTAAGCCTATAGCAGCAGAACTATAGAGATAGAATGAAGCAGAATGATGAAAAAGGGGTCCCTATGTCCTCCAGCAGTCTAAGCCTATAGCAGCAGAACTATAGAGATAGCTCAGGATAACCTGAGCCACTCTAACTAGAAGCTTGATCAAAAAGGAAAGTTTTAAGTCTAGCCTTAAAAGTAGACAGGGTGTCTGCCTCACGGACTAAAACTGGTAGTTGGTTCCACAGGAGAGGAGCCTGATAACTAAAAAATCTGCCTCCCATTCTACTTTTAGAAATTCTAGGAACCACTAGTAAACCTGCAGATTGAGAGCGAAGTGCTCTGTTAGGAACATAAGGAACAATCAGATCTCTGATATCAGATGGAGCTTGGCCATTTAAGGCTTTATATGTGAGAAGGAGGATTTTAAATTCTATTCTGGATTTAACAGGAAGCCAATGAAGAGAAGCCAGGATAGGAGAGATATGATCTCTCTTTTTCATTTTCATCAGAACTCTGGCTGCAGCATTTTGGATCAGCTGAAGGCTTTTAACTACAGTTTGTGGACTTCCTGATAGTAAAGAATTACAATAGTCCAGCCTTGAATTAACAAATGCATGGACTAGTTTCTCAGCATCACCCCTGGACAGGAGATTGCTCATTTTTGCAATATTCCTCAGATGAAAGAAGGAAATTCTAGAAACCTCTTTGATCTGGGATTTAAATGACAGGTCCTGATCAAAAACAACACCAAGATTTTTTACTTTATTATCTGAAATCAGTTTAATCCCATCCAAATGAAGTGACTGACTAATCAGCTTCTTTTTCAGAGACTCTGGTCCAAAGACTATAACTTCTGTTTTATCTGCATTCAGAAGCAGAAAGTTAAGAGTCATCCAGGTTTTTCTGTCTTCAGACATGCCTGTAATCTATGTAATGGGTTAGCTTCATCTGGATTTATAGCCAGATATAGCTGGGTATCATCAGCATAACAGTGGAAATTAATCCCATGCTGTCTAATAACTCTACCAATTGGGAGCATGTATAAAGTAAAGAGAATTGGTCCTAGCACTGATCCCTGTGGTACTCCACAGGTAACCTTTAAGCGTGTTGAAGATCTATCATTAACATGAACAAACTGAATTCGATCAGATAGATCAGATTTAAACCAGTCTAGAGCTGTTCCTTTAATTCCAATAAAATATTCAAGTCTTTCTAAAAGAAAATTATGATCAACTGGATCAAATGCAGCACTAAGATCCAGCAGGACGAGCACAGATACAAGTCCATTATCTGAGGCCATGAGAATATCATTAGTGACTTTCACCAGAGCTGTTTCAGTGCTATGATGAGCTCTAAAGCCAGACTGAAACTCTTCAAAAAGTTCATTATGGTGGAAGTGATCGCAAACTTGTTTGGCAACTACTTTCTCAAGAATTTTAGATCAGAAAGGAAGATTGGATATAGGTCTATAATTGACCAAGTCATCTGGGTCAAGAGACGGTTTCTTAAGCAGAGGTTTAATTACAGCAACCTTAAAAGCTTTAGGTACATATCCCTGTAACAGAGATAGATTAATCACATCTAAAATGGAGGAGGAGATCAACGGGAATATCTCCTTAAATAAACTAGTTGGAACTGGATCTAACATACAAGTTAGATCCAACACATCCATTTTGCTTTTTAATAACTGACTTCCTGCTGGAAAGATCCGCTCTGATCCTGATGGACGAGGAGTTAAAGCGTCAAACATGAAAAACAGAGCAGTTAAACAATTTAGAAAAGGAGGCAAGCAGGTTGCCTCCTTCTAAATGGGGTAAAGAAAAAGCAAATTTAGGAGATAAATGTAGCTGGTGCAAAACTGTTCTTAACTTGAATCAATAGTAGGATGTCCCAACTGTAGAAAAACAAGGTTTTGGTTCCACAAGTTCTACCAAGGTGAGAAACCTGGTAGTAAGACTGGACCAGGACTAAAGATTGGACTCCATAACATTTCCTTTCTGGCAGTACATGTTATTTTAGGGAGTGAGGTCAGACTTACAAAGGTTTGTGCTCCTTGTGGTTCTGTCCTGTCATGAATATCAATGAGCTGATGTTGGACCTGGTTAGGTAGCGGTCAGTTCATTGAGGCTCTGAACATAATGGGTTTCCAGCCCTCGTGGTCCTGCTGCCTGCCTCACTAGGCTTGAAGAAACTGTCCTTTTCTCTTGTACAGGAGCTACTATGGACACATGACGGTGTCCCCTGAGCCATACCCTGCCAACAGCCACATGATGTTGTCATCTGATGTCTATCCAACCAATTACCTCCCCACAGCATCAAATGATCAGCATCCAGGTAACAACTACCTGCCTAGCGTCTCCTACAGCTTGGACCATCTGGACAGACTGGACTACCAGGTAGTTTTAGGATTTTTTGCTGTCAGATGAAACCTTGTTTGATTTTTCATGCTGTCGTTCTCATCTCTGGCTTCTGCTCCAGAGTCCAGAGATGTTGCCTCACCAGCCCAGCTCAGAAAGCTGTCTGATTGGCTGCTACAGCTCAGAAGAAGGGACGAGTTTCCCCAGACAGGTACATGAGACGCTTGTTCTGAATTTTGTAAGCATTGTTTTCCTGTTGGAGACATGTAGCCATTGAACTGGGCCAAAGTCTGTTTGTTATTCTGGTTTATGGGATCGCTGCACCATTAGATAATGGAAATCTACCAGTTTGAGAACAGTCAAATCTTTAAAACATATACATCATAGGAGATTTTCTTTTGGAGAAAGCATTGACAGCGCACAACTAATGTTGCTTATCTTTATCCCTACTCAAATTCACTTGAATTGTGTTTTCAGTCGGACTATCATCCTACCTGGAGGCCTGACCGTCCACTCAGTTACCTCCCCCTCAGTGAGCTGGACAGCGGCTTAGGGTGCGGGCCAGACAGTCCACACCCCAGGGTGGCACTCTCTGAAGCTGAGACGGATGCCATGTCATCACTTCCGGGTCACACCCCTTCCTCCCAAGGTTCCTCCTCCTCCTCGGAGTCCCTGATCTCGTCTGAACCCAGCGACTCCGGCTTCCACAGCGTCAGCACCGGGGAGCACAGACGGCTGCACAAGCTTCCCAGCACCCACACTCACCGACCAACTCCGCACCTCCGATCAGGCCACTCCCCTCGAGAGCAGAGGGCACGGTGGGATTTGGAGTCCATCCCTGAGACGACGCCAGTGACCCACTCTGGACCACCACAGGCGTCCCGGTGCTCTGTGGGAAACAGCACCACTACAATGGTTCACTTTCACAGAGCTGAGAGAAGCCCCACTTTACCGCATCACAATTCACCCCCATCACCCTTCATGGGTAAGTATTGATTGCTAGAATGCAAACTGGTCTATAACCAGGAGTGACAGCTTTCATCCTGATGTGTTTATTTAACTGGCGGGGGATGGTTAGGGCATAGATCTTGGAATCCTGAGGTTCTGAGTTCAAGCCCCACTCCCACAGACTGCCACTCTGCATTCCTGAGCAAGACCCTTAACCCCACACTTCTTACCAGGCGCCGCACAATGGCAGCACACTGCTCCTCAATGGGATATGTTAAATGCAGAGAGGGAATTTCTCCAATGTGAAATCAATAAAGTTCAATATTTAACTGATCAAGCTCTTATGGAGCCTGATAACAAAAATCTGAATCATTATACATGCAGTAAAGCAGGTCTTAGGAACCAGAACTCCAACCTCTGAGCTAAATGTTTTAGAAAACATCTCTATTCCACTTTAGCTAAACGGTGACTAACTAGAACCAATCACACGACAGCGCTAAATGATGGAGTGCTGTTTGTTGATTGTGTACAGGTAGCCGCACTGAGCCCTGCCAACGGAGAGCGTTGTGGTTGGAGCAGCAACAGCAGGGTCGAGGTGGAAGGATTGAGGTCCCAGTAAGGAGTCGGACAATAACAGATCTGAGTGAAGGCCAGCAGCGCCGCAGGGCAAGTCATCCCAACATGACGGACCCAAACGTTCTAAGAAACACTCACCAGAGCAGCCATCAAAGTCCAAGCAGGAACATGATGGGGCCGAGGAGCAGGGCCAGTTATCCCAGTCACTGTCATCCCACCGGTCATGTCGGCCTAGACAGAGTCAGCCTGATCAATCATCCAAGTTCAAACCGAAGCAAAGAGGAGGACTCCCTCTCCAAAAGCCCTGGATCTGCCTCCAGTGGGGTCTCGGACTGGCGGGGCTTTCAGACACTCGGCAGTTACGTGGAAAAACCCAAAAGTTCCTGTGGTCCTTTTTACAGCACACTGGGAGCTCCACAACGTAGTCCTCGATCTCCAACATCTCCCCGCTCCAGGATATCCAATCAGAAGTCAGTAAGGAACCAGCTGCTCCGAGCTCGTGCTTACCGATTGGCCAGGGAGCGCAGTGAGGTCACAACAGATGAAGAGATGCGAGGAGACGGTCTGAAAGGAGGTGAGGATGAATGGGAGGATGGTCGGTGGGCAGGGAGATACTGGAGTCGAACAGAAAGAAGACGTCACATGGCACTGTCACGGCAACACAGAGAGAGGAGAGGTGGAGCGGAGGAGCATTTGGGTGGGTGCCAGGGGGCGGCGTCATCTCAGATGGTGCTAGAGCTGAGCCACCTGAAGCAGAACCGGCTGAGGAACAGCAAGCTGCTGGATGATTGGACCACGGTAGAGGAGCTACTGACACACGGGACTCGGGTAGAGAGCGACAGTCAGCTGTGTCCCAGTCCGCTGCTGTCAGTTACCACAGTTTGAAGTAAAAACAAGCACTACTAGTTATCTGGGCCTCATCGAGGTCCACATTTGTTACGGGTTCAACAAATGTTCTCCAGAACAAAAAAAATAGTCAAGGCTGTTTCTATGTGCTCAGAGTATGACCTAATATAAAGATTAGCTTAACTGAATGTCTAAAAGGCTAATCTAGAAAAAGTTGACTAGTAGTTCATATGATTTCCATCTAATCTCCAAAATCCCCTCTTAACTCAAAACATCATTCACAAATTTCTAAATTTGAATTAACATGGAATTTTCCCAAAGTTATGTTTGCCAGTAGCTCTTCAAACGGATCTTTGGAGGCCCATAAAAAACTAGAAAAGCACTTGGAGAGCGCAGACCTCCAGCAAGCAGCAAACTTTGCCCCAAATTGTGACTTTCACCTAAAGCTAACACTGACAAATGATCTCATGACTAAATTCTGTCCGAGTCTGAGTGATGTCATAATGGCCGGCATGCTGTTCCCACTGTGGACCAGAACCTTAACTGGATTTTCAGACCAGACCCTAAATAGTTAAAATGGATTAGTTAGAAAACGTGTCAGTAGCTCTATAGAGATGATCTCCAGAGAACAGACCAACCTGCAGCGGTGTGTCAAAGGTCTACTGAGAGTCTGTACCCAGCAGACTGCCTGTGACTGTCTTCACACGACGGTTGTTTCCTGGTGGAAAAGTGACTCCGCCTCCCCTTCAGCTCCATGGAGTATCAGAGTTGACTTTCCAACATCTCCCACTCACCAGGACTGCTGTTACTGCACCTTGGAACACTTTCCTGATCAATATCTTCTGGGAGGCTGATTCACCATAAAGTTTGAAATCATGTTTTTCTTTATTCACTTTCTTCACTCTGGAACAGAGCTGGTTTGCAATACAAGAGATTTCCCATTTCCGCAGCACTGTGCTTAACGCAGAGTTCCAGTGTTAGAAGGTTACCACCTGTCTGATGTGTACCAGGTCTGTGGAAAGCCGCAATATAACGCATCATCATCGCTATTTGAACAGGTGGGCAGCTTATATGGTGTTGAGCTCAAGCATGTCTTCTTCCTGTTTATTCATAGAGCGCCAGTTCACAACACGTCATCTCAAGGCACTTTACAGCTCACCCTGGAGGTCAACGTAACTCTACATTTCACATGTTAAGGGATAAAGTTCTGTAGTACTAACTAATCACAGCTGATTATACTTTTCAAACTCACTACTATTCTCTGGTCTATAAAAAAAATACCAAAGACGAGACAAATCTGCAACATCCTGTCATTTCCACGATTTCTTCAAAAACAGAAACAGATCAGAGTTTTGATTTATGACACATTTTTGGTCACTGGTTGGAACTGGTTTGACTGGGAGGGTGTTGAATGATGTGGCTGACCATAAGAGGCCGTGATGCTGTCCCAGGGTGTCTCTGAGGTCCATCAGGCTTCCAAACCACAATGCCAAGAAGGACACCACTCGGTCACTTTCCTCCATCTAGCATGGTGGTCTGTGGTGAGGCAGAACATCTAGACCTTCTCCGTTATCAGCCCATAGCAATTGGTGCTCTGGCCTGTGAAGCTGCAATGTATGCTGCCCGTCATTAAGGCCTGCTGCAAGATGGCGGTTTAGGGCTCTGTGAAGATCTAAGAACCTGTCTCCAGAAGTCACAGGGTCCTGCCGGGCTTGGAACAGGGCAATAATCCGACTGTGGCAAGGCAACCCATCGTCCAGGCTGGTGTCCAAGTTAGGACCACTGGACCTCTGGACTGTGAATATTGTGGGCGAGTACTATAGCCCAATCTGGGCCCTGAGCAATCAATTTGCTTCAGCTGCAGGCTATTATTTAACATGTCCAAGGTATCCATTGGGTCTGCTGAGCCTCAGGACTGTTGGAAGCTGCAGTTACTGCCCGTCTCCAACACCAGTCCGCATGCAGACCAAGTTACATGAACTCAGATTCAGTTCTGGTGTTTAACTTTGCGGGTTGGATAGCACGTTAAATCAATCTCACCAACCTGTTTAGAATGACCAAGCAACAACACCTTAGCTTGAGAGAGAAGATAGCAGGCCACAAGAGTTCCCAGAACCTTGAAGGAAACAGAACCACACATGGTGGGAACTCTGGTTCTGTTCGGTTCACTTCTCAACATTTATGAAACCTCTCTGTCGGCGTCTGGAGTGTCGACAGCGCAGTCAGCAACCTCTAAACCAGATGTCAGCAGCAGATCCAGCCAACTGCTTCTTATCCTTTCAATGACAAACTGAGCCTCTTAGTCGGCGGCGACTTTAGGTCTGAGCGTGGATCAGAACCCAACCTGTTCTGAAAGTGATGACTGATGTTTGTTTCTTCTGCAGGTGCCTCCAACTGGAGGAGAAACACATGATCCATGTCAGGTTTAATTAATGTTATGATGTAACGTGTTATAAAATGAAACTGTTCAATGCAATTTTGTTAAATATCAGCAAATGTTTATTTATTTTGATATTTTAAAATTCTAGGTTGATAAAATCTGTGGTTAGAGCAAAAAAGTTGAATAAGAATAAACGTCAGGGTTTGTTTTTCTAGTCTGTGTGAGAGAGAATGAAAGATACAAACTATCTGTAGTGTTTAGCCAAAGATATTGCATACTTTATGTTTGTGGACAATTTAGAAGAAATATCCATATATGATGAAATACTATATTTTATAGTCATTTTTATATTTTCTGCTTTATTTTGCCTTCTGACCTTCATCAGCACCCTGCTGGTCTGTACATAGAGGTTAGCCTAAATAACATTAGCATCACTGCCAATGAGCTAACATTTCTACAACACATCATAGCTCCTTAGGGATTGAATGACAGCATAAGAGTTTCTCCCACAGACTAGGCTCTCCCATCCCCATCACTGGGGTTCAGAATGGACAGATCCAGGTGGCAATATCCCATAGGTGAGCTTTGACAATGGAGCTGGCCTTGTGGAGGCAAAGGATGTGTTTGGATGTCATTATAGATCAGGGTTCCTCAAGTCCTGGACCTGAGGCCCGGTGTCCTGCACCTTTTAGAGGTTTCTCTGCTTCAACACACCAAAACCAAATAATCAGGTCATTAGCAAAACTCTGGAGAACTGGACTGCATGGTCAAGAGGTCGCTGATCCATTTGACTGAGGTGTGGCTGCAGAGTCCCATCAAAAAGTGCAGCACACCAGACCTTAAGGACTAGAGTTTAGGAATAGAGAGATTCAAGCATAAGACCTGCAGCAGAGATCTCACCTTATCAGACCAAATTTCACTGAGGAACAGAGCTTTGCCTGAGCTCCTCTGATGGACCTGGTCTCTGCGACCCTGCGACTGTCCTGGTGTCTTAAATCAGCGGCACAGCTGTGCTTTGGTCTCACACACCATTTTGGATTCCTGTCACAACTACAAGCCTAAATAAGTCAACCATTAAGGAGCGTTAAGCAATCCCTTAGCAGCTCACAGGCATAGGAGTGGCGTGTCGGTAAAACCTCCAATAGGGCAAAGACAGGGAACCCAACTGCCTTCCTACTGACTAATCAACAGGAAACTGTCCAGAGAAAATACTTGACTGTGCAGCAAAGAGTAAAGCTGCTCTTCCTTGGTGACCTCACAGATCTAGCCCCGCCCCAAATTCAGGCTAGGTCAATAAATATCTCAACACTGGGACCTAAACAAAGGGCTGGGTCCACCTGTTCTTTATTCATTCAGGCCTGCCTGTCTACAACATCTACTCAACAATTGACAGTAAGAAAAATATAGAAAACGAGCTGCAGTATCATCAGATACTTAGACTTTATAAAAAAAAAAAACTAAAATTCAACCTCAGAATCCAGCATGGCTGCCAGCAACGTAAAGGATTTTCCAGCAGCAAAGCAACTTATCACTCTGGACTCTGTCAACAGCAGAGATGATGAATGTTTGGTCACATGTTGTCCCACTGATTGACTTAGTGTGCAAAGAAAAAGAAGAGAAAAGCAGCTTAGCATGCTAATTAGCAAAGTCAACAAGCCAGACGGTTATGCTAGGTTTGATGCAGGCTAGGCTAGGCTAGCTCTACCTTATGCCACATAAGGGGAATTATTTTTAATATACGATATAAATGTGATTGGTATAATTTCAGATAGTGCCAACTTTACCAATATGTGTTAAGAACATGGCAGATTTTTTTGATTAGCTTAGCCTAGCATGAAGATATACTGGGGTAAAACCAGATTATTCCCCAGGGGGCCGTTAACCAGAGGCTGCGTAAATGTTAGCTTCAGGCAGAGGGTTAGGGTCAGATTCTGGTTCAAGCAGACATAAATCAGCCGTAGGAAGAATCATCGCTTGGTTGAATGTTTTGATTAGATGTGTGACAATGAAAACATTCATCATTTGAAGTGAAAGCAGCTGTAGGTCTGTTAATGTGAGGAGCAGCAGCCAGAGCTCTGCTGGTTTCCACCTGCATGTCATCAGCGGCGTGCAGCTTCCGGTTTTCGTTTTTTTCTGTTTACAGCAGTTACTGTGAAGCTGAACCATTAATACTTCAACCTTTGAAAGATGTTTGGAGAAGTTTGATGGACGTAACAGCCAGACATGGGCAATGTGGAGTCAACAAGTCATCTCCATGTCATGTATTTAATCTACCCAGCCAATTAACCAGGTGAGTCCAATCTGCACAGGTTAATTCACGGTGAAGATTGGACTCACCTGCTTCAGCGGCTGGGTAGATTAAATACATGACATGGAGATGACTTGTTGACTCAACATTGCCCATGTCTGCTAACAGCACAGCTCTCTTGTACAGGAACCTCAATAAACTGTTTACTGTTGACTGAGTCTGGATTCTGTGGAAAAGCCTCAAACTTTCAGCCTCTAAACGAACCTGCAGCGTCTGAGCAACCGGAGAACGGTCAGCCTGACGCACCTGAAGGGGCAACGCAGGACGCCATGACGCCATTCTCACCTTGGAGGAGCAGAGGGAGGAGCAGAGGGAGGAGCAGAGGGAGGAGCAGAGGGAGGAGCAGAGAGAGGAGCAGAGGGAGGAGCAGAGGGAGGAGCAGAGAGAGGAGCAGAGGGAGGAGCAGAGGGAGGAGCAGAGAGAGGAGCAGAGGGAGGAGCAGAGAGAGGAGCAGAGGGAGGAGCAGAGAGAGGAGCAGAGGGAGGAGCAGAGGGAGGAGCAGGTTGGAGGAGCAGAGGGAGGAGCAGAGAGAGGAGCAGAGGGAGGAGCAGAGAGAGGAGCAGAGAGAGGAGCAGAGGGAGGAGCAGAGGGAGGAGCAGAGGGAGGAGCAGAGAGAGGAGCAGAGGGAGGAGCAGAGAGAGGAGCAGGTTGGAGGAGCAGAGGGAGGAGCAGAGAGAGGAGCAGAGGGAGGAGCAGAGAGAGGAGCAGAGGGAGGAGCAGAGAGAGGAGCAGGTTGGAGGAGCAGAGGGAGGAGCAGAGGGAGGAGCAGAGAGAGGAGCAGAGGGAGGAGCAGAGAGAGGAGCAGAGGGAGGAGCAGAGAGAGGAGCAGAGGGAGGAGCAGAGGGAGGAGCAGAGGGAGGAGCAGAGAGAGGAGCAGAGAGAGGAGCAGGTTGGAGGAGCAGAGGGAGGAGCAGAGGGAGGAGCAGAGGGAGGAGCAGAGAGAGGAGCAGAGGGAGGAGCAGAGGGAGGAGCAGAGGGAGGAGCAGAGGGAGGAGCAGAGGGAGGAGCAGAGGGAGGAGCAGAGGGAGGAGCAGAGGGAGGAGCAGAGGGAGGAGCAGAGAGAGGAGCAGAGGGAGGAGCAGAGGGAGGAGCAGAGAGAGGAGCAGAGGGAGGAGCAGAGGGAGGAGCAGAGGGAGGAGCAGAGGGAGGAGCAGAGAGAGGAGCAGAGGGAGGAGCAGAGGGAGGAGCAGAGAGAGGAGCAGAGGGAGGAGCAGAGAGAGGAGCAGAGAGAGGAGCAGAGGGAGGAGCAGAGAGAGGAGCAGAGAGAGGAGCAGAGGGAGGAGCAGAGAGAGGAGCAGAGGGAGGAGCAGAGAGAGGAGCAGAGAGAGGAGCAGAGGGAGGAGCAGAGAGAGGAGCAGAGGGAGGAGCAGAGGGAGGAGCAGAGAGAGGAGCAGAGGGAGGAGCAGAGGGAGGAGCAGAGAGAGGAGCAGAGGGAGGAGCAGAGGGAGGAGCAGAGAGAGGAGCAGAGGGAGGAGCAGAGGGAGGAGCAGAGAGAGGAGCAGAGGGAGGAGCAGAGAGAGGAGCAGAGGGAGGAGCAGAGGGAGGAGCAGAGAGAGGAGCAGAGAGAGGAGCAGCAGAGGGAGGAGCAGAGGGAGGAGCAGAGAGAGGAGCAGAGGGAGGAGCAGAGGGAGGAGCAGAGGGAGGAGCAGAGAGAGGAGCAGAGGGAGCAGCAGAGGGAGGAGCAGAGGGAGGAGCAGAGGGAGGAGCAGAGAGAGGAGCAGAGGGAGGAGCAGAGGGAGCAGCAGAGGGAGGAGCAGAGGGAGGAGCAGAGGGAGGAGCAGAGAGAGGAGCAGAGAGAGGAGCAGAGGGAGGAGCAGAGGGAGGAGCAGAGAGAGGAGCAGAGGGAGGAGCAGAGGGAGCAGCAGAGGGAGGAGCAGAGAGAGGAGCAGAGGGAGGAGCAGAGGGAGGAGCAGAGGGAGGAGCAGAGGGAGGAGCAGAGGGAGGAGCAGAGAGAGGAGCAGAGGGAGGAGCAGAGGGAGGAGCAGAGGGAGGAGCAGAGGGAGGAGCAGAGGGAGCAGCAGAGGGAGGAGCAGAGAGAGGAGCAGAGGGAGCAGCAGAGGGAGGAGCAGAGGGAGGAGCAGAGGGAGCAGCAGAGAGAGGAGCAGAGGGAGGAGCAGAGAGAGGAGCAGAGGGAGCAGCAGAGGGAGGAGCAGAGGGAGGAGCAGAGAGAGGAGCAGGTTGGAGGAGCAGAGGGAGGAGCAGAGAGAGGAGCAGAGGGAGCAGCAGAGGGAGGAGCAGAGGGAGGAGCAGGTTGGAGGAGCAGAGGGAGGAGCAGAGAGAGGAGCAGAGGGAGGAGCAGAGGGAGCAGCAGAGGGAGGAGCAGAGGGAGGAGCAGAGGGAGGAGCAGAGAGAGGAGCAGAGAGAGGAGCAGAGAGAGGAGCAGAGGGAGGAGCAGAGGGAGCAGCAGAGAGAGGAGCAGAGGGAGGAGCAGAGGGAGGAGCAGAGATAGTAGCAGGTTGGAGGAGCAGAGGGAGGAGCAGAGGGAGCAGCAGAGGGAGGAGCAGAGGGAGGAGCAGAGAGAGGAGCAGAGGGAGGAGCAGAGGGAGGAGCAGAGAGAGGAGCAGAGAGAGGAGCAGGTTGGAGGAGCAGAGGGAGGAGCAGAGGGAGGAGCAGAGAGAGGAGCAGGTTGGAGGAGCACAGGGAGAAGGAGGAGCAGCCTTCTGGGTTCCTCTGTAGTTTAACTCTGATGTAAACAAAGCTGTTTGCATCAGAGAATCACCATGGCAACGCTGAGTGACAGCACTGACTGCAGAAATCTGCAATGATGTCCATGCTCTGCTGTGAGCTCTGACGGTTGCCATAACAACAAGCGTTGCTGTGGCAGCCAGCCTTGTCACCATGGCGATGGGTTTCTGAGCACTTATTTCCAGATAGCATCATCAGAACCACCTGGACTGGCCGAGTCCAGACGGGTCTCAGTCCAGGACCTGAAGAACCTGGAGCAGGGCGACCCCTGCTGGCCATCAGCCGATATTACAACTGTGAGCAGGATTATTGTAGATTAGGCTGGAAAAAACAAGCAAACACTGAATATAAAGTTTGGGTTACTGAAAAACTGCAAGTTTTAAAGATTCATCTGGAAATATTTAGTTATTTCTTCAGCTTCATTCAATACAACTTTTCTCTAAAAACAAGCTGTTCTCATTAGGGTGACATTTATTAACAAAAACATCAACATTTAGATATTAATTCAGTTGATTCAAAAGCTTCAGTTCTCAACACATCAGATCCTCCAATCAGATCAAAGGTTCATAAGGAAAACCAGATTCTATTGGATCAGGACGCTACAGAGGATGTTTGACATTTTTACAATAACAGAAGCTCAAAGAGACGCTACAGAAGAAAGATCAAAAGCTCTAATATTTCAACGTTTTAATTCATAAACGTATAAATCCAAGAATATAAATATAAATCAGATGGAGCAAATTAAAACCTCCTGATGAGGAGAGTCAACCCAAGGAAGGCCCCAGGGCCTGATAACACACCTGGGCAGGTGGATAAGGAGTGGTCAGATCAGATGGCTGGTGTCCTCACAGACATCTTTAACACCTGGCTGGACCAATCCATAGTGCCAGCATGCTTCCAGTCTGCCTCCATTATTCCAGTCCCAAAGAAGCCTCAGGTCGCCTCCCTCAACGATTAGCGGCCTGTCGCTCTGACTCCCATCATGATGAAGTGCTTCCAAAGGCTGGTTAAAGAACACATCGTCTCCAGTCTGCCGCCAACATTCCACCCGTTCCAGTTCGCCTACCGACGGAACCGCTCCACTGAGGACGCCATCTCTGCTGCTCTCCACCTGAGCCTGGCACACCTGGAGGAGAAGAACACCCACGATGGATGCTGTTCCTGGACTTCAGTTCAGCTTTCAGCACCATCATCCCACAGCATCTGATGGGCAAACTGGAACAGCTGGGCTTCAATACACCCCTCTGCTATTGGCTGCTAGACTTCCTCACCAACAGACCTCAGTCAGTCCGGGTCGGACCTCTGATGTCATCAGTCTAAGCCCCTCCCCTCAGGGCTGCGTCCTGAGGGGAGGGGCTTAGACTGATGACGCACGACTGCGTCCCCAGGTTCACCACCGATCACATGGTGAAGTTTGCAGACGACACCACGGCGGTGGGCCTCATCAGAGACGACAACGACCTGGACTACAGAGAGGAGGTGGAGCAGCTGGTGGAGCAGAGATAACAGCCTGATCCTGAAGGTGGAGAAGACCAAGGAGATGATGGTGGACTTCAGGAAGAACCGTCCTAACCACGCTCCACTGCTCATCAACAGCTCAGCTGTAGAGGTGGTCATTCATCACAGACACCCTCACCTGGACTGGAAACACCACCTCACTGGTCCAAAGGGCCCAGAAGCGCTTGGACTTCCTGCCCCCCCCCATCCTCCCCACCTTCTCCAGAAGCACCATAGAGAGCGTTCTGAGCAGCTGTCTCACTGTGTGGTGTGGAGGCTGCAGCGCCTCAGACTGGAAGAAGGTGAGAACAGCAGAGAGGATCATGGGGGCTCCTCTTCCCTCCATTAAAGACATTTCATCCCAGCGCTGCGTGTCCCGTGACATCATCAATGACCCCTGTTAGGTTTATTATTTTATACATCATGTGCATTGTTATTTTGTTAGTCAGATTAGAGCAGAAGGCCTTCCTTCACATTGTGGATGTCACTGTGTGTACAGAGGTCATCTAATCGGGACAGCCTTCGTGTCTTTAAGAGTACACAGGATATGGGCGCATCTTGGAGCCGGTCTGATAGGAGAGCTGCTGTATCCCTGAAGCATAGAAGAAAGCTGCATGGAGTTCAAGACATGGATGGTGTGTCAGTTTCTGATACGGACAGCTAAGCATCCACATGATGCAACACAGACTCAGAAGGTATAAGAAGCAGGAGATGATGTTGTTCGAGGCTCAAACTTTGCCGGACGCTTGCGGACGTGATTTTTGAGCCCACAGCTGTGCAGCTCTAAGCATTTTTCTCTGTCCTGTAACGACCTGATCTGGAATAAACTCTGTTATTTTTTTACTCCTGTTTTTATAGTCCTTTTTATTTGGTTTGACCCAGTTTGAGTTAAGAGTAGTAAATAACTTGCTCCCAGGAAAAGAACCGGTGAGGAGGCCCCCGGGGCGCTACAGCCTTCCTTCCTTTAACAGCCCCCCCCCCACCCCACCATGGACTGTTCTCCCTGCTGCCCTCTGGGAAGAGGCTTCCCAGCATTCAATGCAGGACCAGCAGGTTCTGCAGCAGCTTCTTCCCCACCGCCATCACACTGAGGAATATTATGTTAAATGGGTTATTGGATTTTATTATATTTTATCATTATATATATATATATATTAAAAAAAAACTGAAAATGTAAATTTACAGTCATATCTTTATTACTGTTTATATATATATATTTTTTTTTTTTACTAATTTTCAAGGCTGCACTTTAAAAAAAATGAGATTGTCCAGGAAGCTGTTCTAAATGAAATTTCTTTTTGTTTTACATTTGTGTAAACAAAATGACAAATAAATCTAAGTGGCACTTCGCTCTCAATCTGCAGGTTTACTAGTGGTTCCTAGAATTTCTAAAAGTAGAATGGGAGGCAGATCTTTTAGTTCTCAGGCTCCTCTCCTGTGGAACCAACTACCAGTTTTAGTCCGTGAGGCAGACACCCTGTCTACTTTTAAGGCTAGGCTTAAAACTTTCCTTTCTGATAAAGCTTCTAGTTAGAGTGGCTCAGGTTATCCTGATCTATCTCTATAGTTCTGCTGCTATAGGCTTAGACTGCTGGAGGACATAGGGACCCCTTTTTCATCATTCTGCTTCATTCTATCTCTATTCTCCCACTCTGCAGAATCTGTTAGTTCAATCTCTAACGTTCTGCTCTCTCTGCTTTTTCTCATAGTAGCTTCATCTGGTCTGTTCCTGTTTGGCTGTGACTCCATCCTGGAGAGAAATATCAGCTGTGCTGCTGCCATCAACACCTTTGTTTCTAGATGTTGGAGCTTGGCCTGTTTTCCAGTGTAGTCCTGTTTCTCTGACTGTGACTAACTGGATGTGCTCTCTTCATCCTCTGACATGGGAGCTGGCTCGGAGCTCGTCTGCCTGGCTGTGTGTTTCCTGGACGGGGCCGCCTGTGGAGCTGGTTGACAGTTGCCTTTTGTATCTATGCTTCTTTTTCTATGTCTGCTTCTGTCTCCTTGAACCCCGGTGGGCCTCAGCAGATGGCCGCTCACACAGAGCCTGGTTCTGCTGGAGGTTTCTTCCTGTTCAAAGGGAGTTTTTCCTCTCCACTGTCGCTACAAGCATGCTTAGTGTGAGGGATTGCTGAAGAGTCAATGAGTCGATGCAATCAGCTGGTTTTCCTTAGATAGAAAACTTTGAACTGGATGATCTGGTGAACTGGAAAGTGACCTGAGATGACATGATGGGAATTGGAGCTATAGAAATAAAATGAATAGAATTGATGATCCATCCATCCTAAAATCAGAGAATCTATATTCGATTATTCTGACTAAAGGAACAAAAGTCAATCAAACTAAAATGAAAACAAACCAAATGCTTTTAAATCAATAAATCCAGTTTATCAGAATGTTTCAGTTCAGTCAAACTATTTTCACTTTTTAATGCCGGCTCAGTGTGAGCAGCAACCTGCTAAACCGTCCATCTCAGGCAGTGGGGCAGGAGGCGGAGCCTAAACAACACCTCACCACGCCCGAAGGAAACTACGCCTCACAGTGGGACAGAGTGGAGCAGCAGAATGGACATTTATGTGACGTTTAAGTAAACAAAATGTTAAACCCTAAAGTGCAAGAAAGAAATCTGTGCAAAGGAAACTCACTGAAATAAAACCATCATAAGGCAAATATGAAGGAAAGAACCTGGAGAACATGGACCCGGCAAAGGCATCGGCTGGTGAAGGCCTCAACAGAGGCCTGGACCAGCAGGGATCTTTGCAGAATCCAGTTTCCTGTCTGACAACTTTCAAATACAAAAATAAAGAGCTAAAGGTTTAAAAGATTTACATTAGAAGCTTGATATTCAAAGTTTCTTTTCCCTTTTAGATTGTCCTTAAAGTTTGAAATTTCTAAAGCTGTCCTGAAAATATGGCATTCAGGTTCGCCTCGCTCTGCCCCCTGCTTGACAAACACTGTAACTGCATGTGTGCTTTTCTAACAGATCAAACTGGAGAAACAAACCAGGAACCTGAAGCTGGATGCAAGATCCAGCTGCTTCAGGTACAGTAACATGGATCACATGAAGTCTCCATAGCAACAGCCTGCTTCGTGCTGCTGTCAGGGTCCATAAACCTGCGGATGTCAATCAAACATCTATTTCTGTCCAGCATCCAGTCATCGCCGGGTCTCCATGGCAACCATCCCTAGGTTTTACCTCCAACCGGACGCCTGGGAGCAGCAGGATAATGATTGATATGTGAACCCCCAGAAGGGGGAGGTGGCCTGTTGGCGTCATAGCAACCATCAGAGGATGATTGCTGCTGCTGCTGCTCTGGGGAAGATTTCTGTGCCAACCTGAAGAAGGAAGCGGTGTTCTGCTTCCAGCACGGTTCTGACCCAGTCAGAGTCAGCCCAGCGTCACAGCCTGCATCACGGGCCAGACCCCGGTAACAGCTGAAGCTCCATCCTGGCTTCTTTGGAAAGCTCCTCCTGGGTAGTGAAGGTTCTGCTGAGGAGCTAAGGCTTCAGCTCTGCTCCTCAGCAGAACCTTCCTGTTTCTGTTACCTTTCCTTCCTCTGTTTCTGTTACCTTTCCTTCCTCTGTTTCTGTTACCTTTCCTTCCTCTGTTTCTGTTACCTTTCCTTCCTCTGTTTCTGTTACCTTTCCTTCCTCTGTTTCTGTTACCTTTCCTTCTCTGAGGCGTCTGGAACAATCTGCATGAACTCGCCTCCATCACTAATTCTGGACGTTTAAAGGCAGTTCTGATGCTTCTAAGGATGGAGAGTAAAACCAATCTGAGGAGCCAAGATGTTCCAGAAATGTTTGACCTCATTGACCTCCAGCATATATCGGAGCTTTATTCTGAAAGTCTGGGACTGCTTCCTCCTACGTGGAGCTCCCTCCGCCTCCAGCGGCCTCCGGCAGCTGGAACCTCAGCAGGAACTCTCTGACCGTCAGACGGTCGTCTGCCCCCACCGTCTGCTCCCCCAGCTGCTGAAGATGCTCCTCCCACCGCTGCTTGTCTCTCCCTGTTTGCCATGAGAGTCGGATCACTGCCTGCAGGAGCGGCAGCAGCAGGCACATAAAGGGGAGGGGCTTATCCTGCGGTGGGAGGGGCTTACGCTGAGCACCGATGCAGCTCTCGTTAGGGAGAAGAACACTTAGGGCAAGGTCTCCGTGCTCCAGAGCCTCCTCCAGCTGCTCCTCCTCCTGGAAACAGCACAACAGCCCCACCAAGGTGAAGAACCAATGAGATGAGGCCAGGTGTGGGGACTGCATCCCGTCGTCATGGTTACTGGCCCAGCCCAACTTGTGTTGTAGTCTCTTTGCATTAAGCAGAGGACCCAATGCCTCCTGGAACCGTCCGGACCTGAAGGACGAAACAAACACACCTGGGATTGGTTGGAGCAGAAGGAGGCTGATGACATCATCATGATAAATTATTCCGTTAGGAAGACATTACTGGATATAAGCTAACGGAATATAAACAGAACGGCTCCAAATGACACTAAACTCATCTGGGTGATTAGAACATGATGGAATAACGGAAAATCAAGGACCAATGGAAAAAACGGCGTTTCCATTAATGACAGATCTTCCTCATGCTCAAAGGTTACATGTGGAGTACCACAGGGATCAGTGCTAGGAACAATCAGCTGGTTTTCCTTAGATAGAAAACTTTGAACCAATCTGACTGGATGATCTGGTTGATCTGGATCTATAAAGCGACCTGAGATGACATGATGTGAATTGGAGCTATAGAAATAAACTGAATAGAATTGTTTTAACGTTCAACTCTGTTCTGCATCCATGTTCTAATATTGTTTGCTGTCTCAGTCTTGGTAGTGAGTATTTGGCTGCGTCGTGACCCTCTGCTGGAAAGGTCAGAGGTCAGAGAAGTCCAGAAATCAAACCAGGACCCTTAATTTGCCAGATGTTCCAGATGTTCTAGTGGGTTCCATGCAGGTTCTGTTCTGGTTTTAAACGCTGGTTCTTCTCCAGTGTCTCAGAATCAGAGGATCTGTATTCATGTCCAGACGGGAGAACAGGTCCTGCTTGGTTACCTGAGGAGCAGCTGGCCCGCCTGCAGGTCGCTCAGGTAAAAGAAGTGGCGCACGCTCGGCGCCCCCCGCAGGACAGGCAGGGAACACACGTGGGACAGGTACTGTTCGAAGGCCCGGCTGCGTTTGGCGATGGTCTCGGCCGTGAAGTTCCTACGCAGCTTCTTTCCTAAGAACATGAGAACCGGAGTCAGAAATGGAACCTGAAGCAGTTTCTAGTGGAGAACGTCAGCTCTGCTTACGTGGGAACGAGACGCGCTCCATCTGGTCACCATGGTTACGCCTCAGGGCGGCATGGAGTCGCTGGAAGTCAGAGTAGCGGCGGGTGATGACGGCAGGAGTCTTATCGCTGCCACCCGACTGGATCACATGGATGGTGTAGAGCTGCAGCAACAGAATCCAACTCAATCTTTTCTGATCTGATGCCGGACATTAAAGCGGCGCCGCTGAACTGACCACGAATTTGGAGGCGCCATCCTGGACCACGCTGGCGTCCGTCACCTCGAAGGACAAGCTATCCGAGTGTCGCCCGGTGCTGCGATCCGGACCGGCTGCTCCGAGTCCATGGAGGTTCCTCCAGCGTTCCTGAAACGGCTGAGTGAGCGTGGAAGGGGAGGGGCCAACGGGGCACACGCCGCCTGGACTGGCATCTGTAGAAAAACAGCAGCAGCTGGATTAGAACCTCCATCAGCTCAGAGGAGCAGGAGCCACCCTCACCTTTCCTCTGAACAGCAGTTCAGTTCTATTCATTTTATTTCTATAGCTCCAATTCCCATCATGTCATCTCAGGTCACTTTCCAGTTCACCAGATCATCCAGTCAGATTGATTCAAAGTTTTCTATCTAAGGAAAACCAGCTGATTGCATCCACTCATTGACTCTTCAGCAATCCCTCACAGCACAGCTGATATTTCTCTCCAGGATGGAGTCACAGCCAAACAGGAACAGACCAGATGAAGCTACTATGAGAAAAAGCAGAGAGAGCAGAAGGTTAGAGATTGAACTAACAGATTCTGCAGAGTGGGAGAATAGAGATAGAATGAAGCAGAATGATGAAAAAGGGGTCCCTATGTCCTCCAGCAGTCTAAGCCTATAGCAGCAGAACTATAGAGATAGCTCAGGATAACCTGAGCCACTCTAACTAGAAGCTTTATCAAAAATGAAAGTTTTAAGCCTAGCCTTAAAAGTAGACAGGGTGTCTGCCTCACGGACTAAAACTGGTAGTTGGTTCCACAGGAGAGGAGCCTGAGAACTAAAAGATCTGCCTCCCATTCTACTTTTAGAAATTCTAGGAACCACTAGTAAACCTGCAGATTGAGAGCGAAGTGCTCTGTTAGGAACATAAGGAACAATCAGATCTCTGATATCAGATGGAGCTTGGCCATTTAAGGCTTTATATGTGAGAAGGAGGATTTTAAATTCTCCATCAGCTCAGAGGAGCAGGACCCGCCCTCAGCTTGCCTCCGTACAGCAGACTGCTTCTGCTCACGGTTCCTCAGCTACAGACCTGCTCTCAGACCCCCCCACACACAAACACACACACCCACCCCCCCCGCCCCTCAAACCCTCACCAGTGCTGCTCAGGCCCTCCTCCATCGACTCTCCCAGGAAGTCAGAGTCGCTGTCCATCTCCTCGCCTCCAAACTCTCCGCCATCAAAGCAAAGCCTTCCTCTGAGTCGCTCCGTCACGCCCTCCTCCTCCTCTAGCTCCGCCTCCCACCACTCCTTGCTGAAGCCCCGCCCCTCCTCTGGTCCATCCCCTGCTCTCCGGTCCGATTCAGGCCCCTGAGTGTCCTTAAACAGAGAGCGCTTCAGGCGGTCCAGAAGCCGTGCTGCCATGGCGCCACCTGGTAGAACCCAGATAGAAACTTTCATAAAGATCCAAACTTGTTCCTGTGGACTTTTTATGCTGATGACACCAATGTTTCTTTATGGGACAGAACCGCTGATGAAGGGACCGGGTAACACCAACACACAACAGGATGGATACTGATAAATTTGGTGGAGGGAAGAAATGTCAAACCTGCTGCAGAAAAACCTCTGATTGTTCCAAACCTTGTTGTTGAGGATCAGACCCAGTTGGATGAGCTGCCGGGTCGTCCAGAACCAGACTACTAATAATAAAGAGTAGTAGCCCAAAGATTCTGCTGCGTTGGTCACTGAACTTTAACATCATCATCGGAGACGTTATGTTGAAACAGAACCAACATGATATTTTTCCTCTTTTTGTATAAAGTACATTAAAGTCTACCGATAACAAACTGTAGAACCGTTAGTTGATTGGAAATATTATTTCATCTCCACTGGTTAAAAAATGACAATGGGAATTAATATGCTGGGTTATTTTGGTGAGGAGAAATTTCTTAATAAAAAATGGCGTCGGCGTGCGGCTCAACAGGTGAGGAAGACGCGCGCCGACAGGTCTGAGCAGCGGGAGATTCTGTCTGGTCGTCTGTTAAAAACAAGTCAAAAAATAATGAAGAAAGATAAAACACACAGTTTGACCCAGCGCCGCAGATCTGATCAGAGTTTGCACCCAGAGGACGCCGCCCGGAGCAAGGAGACGCCGCCCGGAGCAAGGAGACGCCGCCCGGTGCCAGGAGACGCCGCCCGGAGCAAGGAGACGCCGCCCGGTGCCAGGAGACGCCGCCCGGAGCAAGGAGACGCCGCCCGGTGCCAGGAGACGCCGCCCGGAGCAAGGAGACGCCGCCCGGTGGAAGGAGACGCCGCCCGGAGCAAGGAGACGCCGCCCGGTGCAAGGAGACGCCGCCCGGTGCAAGGAGACGCCGCCCGGTGCAAGGAGACACCGCCCGGTGCAAGGAGACACCGCCCGGAGCAAGGAGACGCCGCCCGGTGCCAGGAGACGCCGCCCGGTGCCAGGAGACGCCGCCCGGAGCAAGGAGACGTCGCCCGGTGCCAGGAGACGCCGCCCGGAGCAAGGAGACGCCGCCCGGTGCAAGGAGACGCCGCCCGGAGCAAGGAGACGCCGCCCGGTGCCAGGAGACGCCGCCCGGTGCCAGGAGACGCCGCCCGGAGCAAGGAGACGTCGCCCGGTGCAAGGAGACGCCGCCCGGTGCAAGGAGACGCCGCCCGGTGCCAGGAGACGCCGCCCGGAGCAAGGAGACGCCCGCCCGGTGCCAGGAGACGCCGCCCGGAGCAAGGAGACGCCGCCCGGTGCAAGGAGACGCCGCCCGGAGCAAGGAGACGCCGCCCGGTGGAAGGAGACGCCGCCCGGAGCAAGGAGACGCCGCCCGGTGCAAGGAGACGCCGCCCGGTGCAAGGAGACGCCGCCCGGTGCCAGGAGACGCCGCCCGGTGCAAGGAGACGCCGCCCGGAGAAAGGAGACGCCGCCCGGTGCCAGGAGACGCCGCCCGGTGCCAGGAGACGCCGCCCGGAGCAAGGAGACGTCGCCCGGTGCCAGGAGACGCCGCCCGGAGCAAGGAGACGCCGCCCGGTGCAAGGAGACGCCGCCCGGTGCAAGGAGACGCCGCCCGGTGCAAGGAGACGCCGCCCGGTGCAAGGAGACGCCGCCCGGAGCAAGGAGACGCCGCCCGGAGCAAGGAGACGCCCGCCCGGTGCCAGGAGACGCCGCCCGGTGCCAGGAGACGCCGCCCGGTGCCAGGAGACGCCGCCCGGAGCAAGGAGACGCCGCCCGGTGCAAGGAGACGCCGCCCGGAGCAAGGAGACGCCGCCCGGTGGAAGGAGACGCCGCCCGGAGCAAGGAGACGCCGCCCGGTGCAAGGAGACGCCGCCCGGTGCAAGGAGACGCCGCCCGGTGCCAGGAGACACCGCCCGGTGCAAGGAGACGCCGCCCGGAGCAAGGAGACGCCGCCCGGTGCCAGGAGACGCCGCCCGGTGCCAGGAGACGCCGCCCGGAGCAAGGAGACGTCGCCCGGTGCCAGGAGACGCCGCCCGGAGCAAGGAGACGCCGCCCGGTGCAAGGAGACGCCGCCCGGAGCAAGGAGACGCCGCCCGGTGCCAGGAGACGCCGCCCCGGTGCCAGGAGACGCCGCCCGGAGCAAGGAGACGTCGCCCGGTGCAAGGAGACGCCGCCCGGTGCAAGGAGACGCCGCCCGGTGCCAGGAGACGCCGCCCGGAGCAAGGAGACGCCGCCCGGTGCCAGGAGACGCCGCCCGGAGCAAGGAGACGCCGCCCGGTGCAAGGAGACGCCGCCCGGAGCAAGGAGACGCCGCCCGGAGCAAGGAGACGCCGCCCGGTGCCAGGAGACGCCGCCCGGAGCAAGGAGACGCCGCCCGGTGCCAGGAGACGCCGCCCGGAGCAAGGAGACGCCGCCCGGAGCAAGGAGACGCCGCCCGGTGGAAGGAGACGCCGCCCGGAGCAAGGAGACGCCGCCCGGTGCAAGGAGACGCCGCCCGGTGCAAGGAGACGCCGCCCGGTGCCAGGAGACACCGCCCGGTGCAAGGAGACGCCGCCCGGAGCAAGGAGACGCCGCCCGGTGCCAGGAGACGCCGCCCGGTGCCAGGAGACGCCGCCCGGAGCAAGGAGACGTCGCCCGGTGCCAGGAGACGCCGCCCGGAGCAAGGAGACGCCGCCCGGTGCAAGGAGACGCCGCCCGGAGCAAGGAGACGCCGCCCGGTGCCAGGAGACGCCGCCCGGTGCCAGGAGACGCCGCCCGGAGCAAGGAGACGTCGCCCGGTGCAAGGAGACGCCGCCCGGTGCAAGGAGACGCCGCCCGGTGCCAGGAGACGCCGCCCGGAGCAAGGAGACGCCGCCCGGTGCCAGGAGACGCGCCCGGAGCAAGGAGACGCCGCCCGGTGCAAGGAGACGCCGCCCGGAGCAAGGAGACGCCGCCCGGTGGAAGGAGACGCCGCCCGGAGCAAGGAGACGCCGCCCGGTGCAAGGAGACGCCGCCCGGTGCAAGGAGACGCCGCCCGGTGCCAGGAGACGCCGCCCGGTGCAAGGAGACGCCGCCCGGAGCAAGGAGACGCCGCCCGGTGCCAGGAGACGCCGCCCGGTGCCAGGAGACGCCGCCCGGAGCAAGGAGACGTCGCCCGGTGCCAGGAGACGCCGCCCGGAGCAAGGAGACGCCGCCCGGTGCAAGGAGACGCCGCCCGGTGCAAGGAGACGCCGCCCGGTGCAAGGAGACGCCGCCCGGTGCCAGGAGACGCCGCCCGGTGCAAGGAGACGCCGCCCGGTGCCAGGAGACGCCGCCCGGTGCAAGGAGACGCCGCCCGGTGCCAGGAGACGCCGCCCGGAGCAAGGAGACGCTGCCCGGTGCAAGGAGACGCCGCCCGGTGCAAGGAGACGCCGCCCGGTGCAAGGAGACGCCGCCCGGTGCAAGGAGACGCCGCCCGGTGCCAGGAGACGCCGCCCGGTGCAAGGAGACGCCGCCCGGTGCCAGGAGACGCCGCCCGGAGCAAGGAGACGCCGCCCGGTGCAAGGAGACGCCGCCCGGTGCAAGGAGACGCCGCCCGGTGCCAGGAGACGCCGCCCGGTGCAAGGAGACGCCGCCCGGTGCCAGGAGACGCCGCCCGGAGCAAGGAGACGCCGCCCGGTGCAAGGAGACGCCGCCCGGTGCCAGGAGACGCCGCCCGGTGCCAGGAGACGCCGCCCGGAGCAAGGAGACGCCGCCAAGGGGTGAGATCTGGACCTTATTTTTCTTTTTGGGGGTTTTTGGTGGTACCACTCTTTTTTCTAATCTTTTTTTTGGGGGGGGGGTTGGATTTTTTGTTTTGGAAAGGTCTTTGGACTTAAACGCTTCCAGGATTTTCCTTTGGGTTGGGAGGACATGGAACTCCTGTTTGGACTTTATTATTAGAAGTAAACGGACAGTTTTGGACTTTCAGTCCTTAGGGATGTTTTTCTTTGTTTGTTGCAGATATAAATTGAGACTTTGAGTTTACTTATAAATTGGTTGTGAAGGTTTTTGGGTTATTGATCATTTACACTGAAATATTATTCAATGAAACTTTGGATTCTTGGAAGTAGAGGGATTTTTCTTTATTATTATTTTAAAATAAAACTTTGTTTGCTAATAAAATCCACCTAATCCTACTAAGAGGTTGGACTTTTTTTTCTTCCGTCTCTGATTTATACTGTTACACTTATTGCCTGCCCCCCCCTTGAGTATTTGGGAGTTCTGCTTTTAATCAAACTGAATTTTCCAAAGTTACCGTCAGGAACACTGTTAGCAAAGCATGGAGGCTGGTTCTGGTCCTACTGGACTGATTTAGAACGGTTCTGTTTCAGGACCGGGCCTGAAGGACCTCTGAGCTCAGCCGACCTGCTAGTAGGTCCCATTATTAACAGCAGAAGAAGAGAAGATAAATGGGGGGGTCTATCTGGATCCGACTTGACCATCTAAAGCATTCATCATCATGTTTCAGCATGTTGATAATCTTCATGGATGGATTTCACGTTCAAAGCTTCCATCCTACTGAGCCGGTTATGAAACATCAGGATAAGTGGGACTCTGCTTCATTCTTCAGGTTCTGTGTGGTAGAGCTTCTGATGCAGCGGTCTCAGGGCGAACCGCTCTGAAACCACTGAACAATGAGTCCAGATTAGAGAACCAATCAGCTGCTGGATTTACTGAACTTGTGGAGGTTTCCAGGAGACACTGATCCCCATCAGAGACGACTGCAGGCCAGCCGGTTCCAGTTACAGGACGGCCCGGCTCCTCAAAATGGAAACTATGTCACTGATGAATAATGCAGAGATCTGCTGAGTCAGCCTGCAGTGTGGCGCCGGCCTGCAGAACCACCTCACCAACAGCAGAAAGTTCTCTGATTCTCCAAGTTACCAGATCAACCTGTAGCAATTGGTAGGCCTGACTGGTTCTGGTCAACCAGTAGACGGTTGGTAGGCCTGACTGGTTCTGGTCAACCAGTAGACGATTGGTAGGTCTGTGTGGTTCTGGTCAACCAGTAGATGGTTGGTAGGCCTGACTGGTTCTGGTCATCCAGTAGACGGTTGGTAGGTCTGTCTGGTTATGGTCAACCAGTAGACGGTTGGTAGGTCTGTCTGGTTATGGTCAACCAGTAGACGGTTGGTAGGTCTGACTGGTTCTGATCAACCAGTAGACGGTTGGTAGGCCTGACTGGTTCTGATCAACCAGTAGAGGGTTGGTAGGTCTGTCTGGTTATGGTCAACCAGTAGACGGTTGGTAGGCCTGACTGGTTCTGATCAACCAGTAGAGGGTTGGTAGGTCTGTCTGGTTATGGTCAACCAGTAGACGGTTGGTAGGTCTGACTGGTTCTGATCAACCAGTAGACGGATGGTAGGCCTGACTGGTTCTGATCAACCAGTAGAGGGTTGGTAGGTCTGTCTGGTTATGGTCAACCAGTAGACGGTTGGTAGGCCTGACTGGTTCTGATCAACCAGTAGAGGGTTGGTAGGTCTGTCTGGTTATGGTCAACCAGTAGACGGTTGGTAGGTCTGACTGGTTCTGATCAACCAGTAGACGGATGGTAGGCCTGACTGGTTCTGATCAACCAGTAGACGGTTGGTAGGCCTGACTGGTTATGATCAACCAGTAGACGGTTGGTAGGTCTGGATGACACCGCTGAAATACCCCATGTCTACAGACACATCTGTAGAGACGTCTTGAGAAGTCCAGATGTGTCTGTAGACATGAGTCTAAGGGTCTCTTAGAAATATTTCCATCTTCCACAACAGTCGGGGGAAACCCCCAAGGGGCCTGAGGCAACCTGAGGGGGCCTGAGGCAGCTGCTGCTGGGGATTCCCTTCACCGCCGGTATGTGGGGGTCTGAGCGGCTCCCACAGAGAAATAATCTTTGAAGGCAGGATGGTAATCTGGATGAACTGACTGCACAGACCATGTTTTCACTTCAAAATAGAACGAGAGTTTATTACTTCGTTTTTTATTCTCTTCTATTCTGTGTGAAAACAAGCAACCCTATGTGGGGTTAGGTAGAGCTGCCATGAGTGAAATGCTTTTAGTTTAAACTCTACAGAAAGGAGAAAACCGAATGTCCGTGAACGCTTCACTGTCATCAGCTTATTAACAGCTTAAATTATTTAAATATCGGGCTTTATAAATCAGTTTAAACACTGAGAAGTTTCAAAGAAACATTTTTCATTGTTTATGGGTAAAATCTGACATTTGAACTAAGCGACCCAAACGATTCGGTTCCGTTTGCAGCTTCCTGGATAAACCTGCGGCTGTTTGCAGAGTTTGGAGCCGTTTTCCTGCAGCTGCAGGCGGTTAGCAGCAGCTAAACTTTCTGCTCCTGCTCCACAAACTTCCTCCGGACCCTCCGACCTCCGGCCGCGCGGACACTCACCCTGGACTCCCGCTCCCGTTAGTCCATATTCCGGTTCGGTTCACTTAAAGGTTCCGATCATGACCTCTGCAGTGGACCGGCCCTTCAGAAGGTTCTCATCGGACCGACATGTTGAACAGACTGCTTCCCGATTCCCTGAAGCTTTCCCCGGCCACGGCCTACGGGAGAAGGAGGCCCCGGTGGAGGTCAGCCAGTGACCATATAAGGACATGCAGTACTCAGTCCGTCCACCAGAGGGAAATAAAAGCAAACCGTCTCTCATTTAGTTTTCATCTAATAATTAATAAATGATTCATTTAAAATTCTCTCTTTACCAACTGTATATGTTTTTGAAATTTTAATGATTTTCTTTATATTTATTTATATATTTATATATTTATTATTCATATTTTATTCACGAATCAATTAGAAAAAGTAGAAGATTTCTATTCAGTATGGAGCTTAATGGGGGGGGGATCTGAAACATCATTTTAAATCATTATTTTAACAAATGACCATTTTAACTAGTGAAGCACCGATCATGTATCTTTTATAAATAAAAAAGTATAAATATTTATTTAATATTTATAATTATTAATAGTTTAAATCTTTTATTCTGTGATTCTGAGAAGCAGAAAATTATTCAGTTTTATTTCATTTTTAAATGAAAAATAAAAATCATTAAAACACGAAGTTCAGATTCTTTCATTTCTATGAAAGAAAACGGGAGAAGTTAAAAAGCGACTCACAGGAGCTCCTCTTTGGGCCGAGCAGCAGGAGGAGCAGTGAGGAGGAGAAGCAGGAGGAGCAGCAGAAGGAGCAGTGAGGAGCATTGAGGAGTAGTAGTGAGGAGGAGAAACAGGACGAGCAGTGAGAATGAGCAGCAGGAGTAGCAGAGAGAAGGAGCAGTAGGAGGAGCAGCAGGAGGAGCAGTGAGGAGGAGCAGCAGGAAGAGCAGTGAGGAGGAGCAGCAGGAGCAGTGAGGAGAGAGATGGAGGAGCAGTGAGGAGGAGCAGCAGGAAGAGGAGTGAAGATCAGTGAGGAGGAGCAGCAGGAGGAGCAGTGAGGAGGAGCAGCAGGAGCAGTGAGGAGAGAGATGGAGGGAGAGCAAGAAGTATATCAGGAGGAAAGTGAATCAGTGTTTTGATGTTTAATGAGGTTTTCTGTTATAATAGAAATGTGTAAATTAGACTCCATCATCAGCATAGAACTTTAACAGAGTCTCAGCTAAATAAGAAGCAGCTCATTTAAATGTCTTTAGTGATTTCTAGACAGAAGCTTCAATAGAAAGATGACATTAAATCGGGTTTATAATGTCTGAAATGTTTTGCAGGAGAAATTAACAAAAGTCACAGTTATATTTTTGCTCTTTAAGTCTCCTAAAATGACCAGATTTAAATAATATAATAAAAACATGTGTGAGGAGCACAGGAGCACAGGAGGTTCTGACTGGATCTCAGGGTTTTTAGGGCCCCGATTCTTTGATAAAGTTTATTAAAATCCTACCTGTATATATATACTTAATTTCTGCATATCTGCATATTACTTGAAAGGTCGTCAAATTTCCGACTGTTGTTTAAGAGCCTTGAATGTAACACAGGCATCGCGCGGCCGTCATGGTGGGCGGGGCTTGCAGGCATACTTGAAGTGTTTCCGAGGCTCCACCCTGCAGGTGGAACTCGGTGCTTCTGCTGTTGACACCAACTTCGTAAGAATAAAGGTAAGAGAAGCAGAACCAGAACCTTTTACTGGGCCGGAACCAGTAAGACCGATTGCAGGGCTTGGTTGATTATTTTATTACAAACTGTTTCTTAGTTTAGGGTCTAGTTCTGTGACGTTTATTTCCTCCTCTCAGGTATGTTCAGTTCCTGCTGAAATATTCAAGCTCAGGCCTCTCTGCTTCCGCCCTGCTTCCTCCCTGCTTCCCTCCTGTTTCCTCCCTCCCTGCTTCCTCCCTGCTTCCCTCCTGTTTCCCCCCTCCCTGCTTCCTCCCTGCTTCCCTCCTGTTTCCCTCCTGCTTCATCCCTGCTTCCCTCCTGTTTCCCTCCTGCTTCCCTCCTGTTTCCCTCCTGCTTCCCTCCTGTTTCCCTCCTGTTTCTCTCCTGCTTCCCTCCTGTTTCCCTCCTGCTTCCTCCCTGCTTCCCTCCTGTTTCCCTCCTGTTTCCCTCCTGTTTCCCTCCTGCTTCCTCCCTGCTTCCCTCCTGTTTCCCTCCTGCTTCCTCCCTGCTTCCCTCCTGTTTCCCTCCTGTTTCATCCCTGCTTCCCTCCTGTTTCCCTCCTGTTTCCCTCCCTGCTTCCCTCCTGTTTCCCTCCTGTTTCTCTCCTGCTTCATCCCTGCTTCCCTCCTGTTTCCCTCCTGCTTCCTCCCTGCTTCCCTCCTGTTTCCCTCCTGCTTCCTCCCTGCTTCCCTCCTGTTTCCCTCCTGTTTCTCTCCTGCTTCCCTCCTGTTTCCCTCCTGCTTCCTCCCTGCTTCCCTCCTGTTTCCCTCCTGCTTCCTCCCTGCTTCCCTCCTGTTTCCCTCCTGCTTCCTCCCTGCTTCCCTCCTGTTTCCCTCCTGCTTCATCCCTGTTTCCCTCCTGCTTCCTCCCTGCTTCCCTCCTGCTTCCTCCCTGCTTCCCTCCTGTTTCCCTCCTGCTTCCTCCCTGCTTCCCTCCTGTTTCCCTCCTGTTTCCCTCCTGTTTCCCTCCTGCTTCCTCCCTGTTTCCCTCCTGCTTCCTCCCTGCTTCCCTCCTTGCTTCCCTCCTGTTTCCCTCCTGTTTCCCTCCTGCTTCTCTCCTGTTTCCCTCCTGCTTCCTCCCTGCTTCCCTCCTGTTTCCCTCCTGCTTCCTCCCTGTTTCCCTCCTGTTTCCCTCCTGTTTCCCTCCTGCTTCCTCCCTGTTTCCCTCCTGTTTCCCTCCTGCTTCCTCCCTGCTTCCCTCCTGTTTCCCTCCTGTTTCATCCCTGTTTCCCTCCTGTTTCTCTCCTGCTTCATCCCTGCTTCCCTCCTGTTTCCCTCCTGCTTCCTCCCTGCTTCCCTCCTGTTTCCCTCCTGCTTCCTCTCTGCTTCCCTCCTGTTTCCCTCCTGCTTCCTCCCTGCTTCCCTCCTGTTTCCCTCCTGTTTCTCTCCTGCTTCATCCCTGCTTCCCTCCTGTTTCCCTCCTGCTTCCTCCCTGCTTCCCTCCTGTTTCCCTCCTGTTTCCCTCCTGTTTCCCTCCTGCTTCCCTCCTGCTTTCCCTCCTGCTTCCTCCCTGCTTCATCCCTGCTTCCCTCCTGTTTCCCTCCTGCTTCCCTCCTGTTTCCCTCCTGTTTCTCTCCTGCTTCATCCCTGTTTCCCTCCTGCTTCATCCCTGTTTCCCTCCTGCTTCCTCCCTGCTTCCCTCCTGCTTCCCTCCTGTTTCCCTCCTGCTTCCTCCCTGCTTCCCTCCTGTTTCCCTCCTGTTTCCCTCCTGCTTCCTCCCTGTTTCCCTCCTGCTTCCTCCCTGCTTCCCTCCTGTTTCCGTCCTGCTTCCCTCCCTGCTTCCCTCCTGTTTCCCTCCTGCTTCTCTCCTGTTTCCCTCCTGCTTCATCCCTGCTTCCCTCCTGTTTCCCTCCTGTTTCCCTCCTGCTTCCTCCCTGCTTCCCTCCTGTTTCCCTCCTGCTTCCTCCCTGCTTCCCTCCAGCTTTTCAATTCAATTCAGTTTATTTATATAGCGCCAAATTCACAACACATGTCATCTCAAGGCACTTTACAGTTCAACCAGATCATACAGTCAAATTGATACAAAGTTTTCTATCTAAGGAAAACCAGTTGATTGCATCGACTCAAATACAATCCCTCACACTAAGCATGCTTGTAGCGACAGTGGAGAGGAAAAACTCCCTTTTAACAGGAAGAAACCTCCAGCAGAACCAGGCTCAGTGTGAGCGGCCATCTGCCGAGGCCGACTGGGGTTCAAGGAGACAGAAGCAGAGATACAAAAAGCAGCTGTAAAAGGCGGCCCCGTCCAGGAAACACACAGCCAGGCAGAGGAGCTCCGAGCCAGCTCCCATGCCAGAGGACGAAGAGAGCACATCCAGCCAGTCACGGTCAGAGAAACAGGACCACACTGGAAAACAGGCCGATCTCCAACATCTATAAGCTTCATCCCTGCTTCCCTCCTGTTTCCCTCCTGCTTCCCTCCTTTTTCTCTCCTGTTTCCCTCCTGCTTCCACCCTGCTTCCCTCCTGTTTCCCTCCTGTTTCCCTCCTGCTTCCTCCCTGCTTCCCTCCTGTTTCCCTCCTGCTTCCTCCCTGTTTCCCTCCTGTTTCCCTCCTGCTTCCTCCCTGCTTCCCTCCGGTTTCCCTCCTGTTTCCCTCCTGCTTCATCCCTGCTTCCCTCCTGTTTCCCTCCTGATTCATCCCTGCTTCCCTCCTGTTTCCCTCCTGCTTCATCCCTGCTGTTTCCCTCCTGCTTCATCCCTGCTGTTTCCCTCCTGCTTCCTCCCTGCTTCCCTCCTGCTTCCTCCCTGCTTCCCTCCTGTTTCCCTCCTGTTTCCCTCCTGTTTCCCTCCTGCTTCCCTCCTGTTTCCCTCCTGTTTCCCTCCTGTTTCTCTCCTGCTTTATCCCTGCTTCCCTCCTGTTTCCCTCCTGTTTCCCTCCTGCTTCCCTCCTGTTTCCCTCCTGCTTCATCCCTGCTGTTTCCCTCCTGCTTCATCCCTGCTTCCCTCCTGTTTCCCTCCTGCTTCCTCCCTGCTCCCCTCCTGTTTCCCTCCTGCTTCATCCCTGCTTCCCCCCTGCTTCCCTCCTGTTTCCCTCCTGTTTCCCTCCTGCTTCATCCTTGCTTCCCTCCTGTTTCCCTCCTGTTTCCCTCCTGTTTCATCCCTGCTTCCCTCCTGTTTCCCTCCTGTTTCTCTCTTGCTTCATCCCTGCTTCCCTCCTGTTTCCCTCCTGCTTCCTCCCTGCTTCCCTCCTGCTTCCTCCCTGCTTCCCTCCTGTTTCCCTCCTACTTCCCTCCTGCTTCCTCCCTGCTTCCCTCCTGTTTCCCTCCTACTTCCCTCCTGCTTTCGCCCTGCTTCCTCCCTGCTTCCCTCCTGCTTCCCTCCTGCTTTCGCCCTGCTTCCTCCCTGCTTTCGCCCTGCTTCCTCCCTGCTTCCCTCCTGCTTCCTCCCTGCTTCCCTCCTGCTTCCTCCCTGCTTCCCTCCTGATTCCGCCCTGCTTCCTCCCTGCTTCCCTCCTGCTTCCTCCCTGCTTCCCTCCTGATTCCGTCCTGCTTCCTCCCTGTGTTAATTAATTTTTCCTGCTTCTATTATCATTCCACTGTCAGAAGTACAGAGCAGCACAATTCACCCTGCATTTAACCCCTCCCCTTGGGGAGCAGTGGGCTGCCATTGTGCAGCGCCCATTGAGCAGTGTGGGGTTTAGGTTCTTGCTCAGTGGCAGTCTGTGGGAGTGGGACTTCAATTTAGAACCTCTGGATTCCAAGCTCAATGCCCTGATCACTAGGCCACCACTCATACCGTTCCTCATGATGTTCCTCATGATGTTCCTCATGCCGTTCCTCATGCTGTTCCTCATGTTGTTTCTTGTTGTCCCTCATGATGTTCTCATGTTCTTCCTCACGCTGTTCCTCAAGGCGTTCCTCAAACCGCTCTTCACGCCGTTCCTCATGTTGTTACTTGTTGTTCCTCATGATGTTCCTCATGATGTTCCTCATGCCGTTCCTCACGCCGTTCCTCATGTTGTTACTTGTTGTTCCTCATGATGTTCCTCATGATGTTCCTCATGCCGTTCCTCATGTTGTTACTTGTTGTTCCTCATGATGTTCCTCATGCCGTTCCTCATGCCGTTCCTCATGTTGTTACTTGTTGTTCCTCATGATGTTCCTCATGCCGTTCCTCATGTCGTTCCTCATGTTGTTACTTGTTGTTCCTCATGATGTTCCTCATGCCGTTCCTCATGTCGTTCCTCATGTTGTTACTTGTTGTTCCTCATGATGTTCCTCATGCCGTTCCTCATGTTGTTACTTGTTGTTCCTCATGATATTCCTCATGCCGTTCCTCATGTTGTTACTTGTTGTTCCTCATGATGTTCCTCATGATGTCCTCATGCCGTTCCTCATGTTGTTACTTGCTGTTCCTCATGCCGTTCCTCATGCCGTTCCTCATGTTGTTACTTGTTGTTCCTCATGCCGTTCCTCATGCTGTTCCTCATGTTATTTGTTGTTGTTCCTCATGATGTTCCTCATGATGTTCCTCATGCCGTTCCTCATGTTGTTACTTGTTGTTCCTCATGATGTTCCTCATGTTGTTACTTGTTGTTCCTCATGCCGTTCCTCATGTTGTTACTTGTTGTTCCTCATGCCGTTCCTCATGTTGTTACTTGTTGTTCCTCATGATGTTCCTCATGCCGTTCCTCATGTTGTTACTTGTTGTTCCTTATGCCGTTCCTCATGTTGTTACTTGTTGTTCCTCATGCCGTTCCTCATGTTGTTACTTGTTGTTCCTCATGATGTTCCTCATGCCGTTCCTCATGTTGTTACTTGTTGTTCCTCATAATGTTCCTCATGTTGTTACTTGTTGTTCCTCACGATGTTCCTCATGCCGTTCCTCATGTTGTTACTTGTTGTTCCTCATGCCGTTCCTCATGCCGTTCCTCATGTTGTTACTTGTTGTTCCTCATGATGTTCCTCATGATGTTCCTCATGCCGTTCCTCATGTTGTTACTTGTTGTTCCTCATGATGTTCCTCATGCCGTTCCTCATGTTGTTACTTGTTGTTCCTCATGATGTTCCTCATGCCGTTCCTCATGATGTTCCTCATGCCGTTCCTCATGCCGTTCCTCATGTTGTTACTTGTTGTTCCTTATGCCGTTCCTCATGTTGTTACTTGTTGTTCCTCATGCCGTTCCTCATGTTGTTACTTGTTGTTCCTCATGCCGTTCCTCATGTTGTTACTTGTTGTTCCTCATGATGTTCCTCATGCCGTTCCTCATGTTGTTACTTGTTGTTCCTTATGCCGTTCCTCATGTTGTTACTTGTTGTTCCTCATGCCGTTCCTCATGTTGTTACTTGTTGTTCCTCATGATGTTCCTCATGCCGTTCCTCATGTTGTTACTTGTTGTTCCTTATGCCGTTCCTCATGTTGTTACTTGTTGTTCCTCATGATGTTCCTCATGCCGTTCCTCATGCCGTTCCTCATGTTGTTACTTGTTGTTCCTCATGCCGTTCCTCATGTTGTTACTTGTTGTTCCTCATGCCGTTCCTCATGTTGTTACTTGTTGTTCCTCATGATGTTCCTCATGTTGTTACTTGTTGTTCCTCATGCCGTTCCTCATGTTGTTACTTGTTGTTCCTCATGCCGTTCCTCATGTTGTTACTTGTTGTTCCTCATGCCGTTCCTCATGTTGTTACTTGTTGTTCCTCATGCCGTTCCTCATGTTGTTACTTGTTGTTCCTCATGCCGTTCCTCATGTTGTTACTTGTTGTTCCTCATGCCGTTCCTCATGCCGTTCCTCATGTTGTTACTTGTTGTTCCTCATGATGTTCCTCATGATGTTCCTCATGCCGTTTCTCATGTTGTTACTTGTTGTTCCTCATGATGTTCCTCATGCCGTTCCTCATGTTGTTACTTGTTGTTCCTCATGCCGTTCCTCATGCCGTTCCTCATGTTGTTACTTGTTGTTCCTCATGATGTTCCTCATGATGTTCCTCATGCCGTTTCTCATGTTGTTACTTGTTGTTCCTCATGATGTTCCTCATGCCGTTCCTCATGTTGTTACTTGTTGTTCCTCATGTTATTTGTTGTTCCTCATGATGTTCCTCATGCCGTTCCTCATGTTGTTACTTGTTGTTCCTCATGATGTTCCTCATGCCGTTCCTCATGTTGTTACTTGTTGTTCCTCATGCCGTTCCTCATGCCGTTCCTCATGTTGTTACTTGTTGTTCCTCATGCCGTTCCTCATGCCGTTCCTCATGTTGTTACTTGTTGTTCCTCATGATGTTCCTCATGATGTTCCTCATGCCGTTCCTGGTGTTGTTCCTCATGTTGTTCCTCATGCCGGAGGTGGTCTCCTAGCAACAGAAGCAGGTTTTAGATGCTGTGAGGTGGATGATGGAGTTCATGCACCAGGCTGCAGTCTATCACAGATTCCTCTTTGGGTCTTGGCTGGGGTTGACCAGAACCGATCCACCTTTCCTTTCAGTCACTCAGTGCTGTTAACACATGTCTGATGTTGCGTAACCTTTTCCAAATGAGATGCAGAGTCACTCTGGTTCCAGGAAATGTTCAGGAAGGAAATCTGTTCTCAGTGTTTTGCTTGGATGTCTGAAAAAGGATTTCAGCTCCAGCTGGTGATTCACTCTGAGCGGAAACCTAAACATGCAGCAGATGATCGGCTGCAGCTCAGGCTGCTCTCAACCCTGTCTCTGAGCATCTAGTTTCTAAATGGGGGGGGGGGTTTATGAAATGTCCAAATTGGTTCCATCACCTGCTGGGGGTGGATCATCACAGACCACGCTGGATGGTTCTGGGTTTTATTCTACGATATTGGCTCTGCAGTCATTTCAATAGAAACACCTTTCTTTGGTCACTTTCTTCTGACATGGTGTTGCTATGGCAACAGGTGGTCAAGCTAAGCTAACGCTAAATTCCAGTCCTGATGATCAGACCATAGCTGAGCTTAGACTCTCCTTCATGTGGCTCAGAAAAACCTGCAGCAGTTTGTGGTGATGAAACTCGCTGTGGTTACTTCTGGGGTCTGGCTGCCGACTTCCTGCCTGAGCTGGCGGTGAAGGTCGCGTTGGATCATCTTTTGAACTTGTTTTTTGCAGCCAATGAGACTTTTCTGGAAACTCTTCAGTGAGTCTGCAGCACTGAAGATGGTCAGTGTATCGATCACATCTGGAAGGGAGGTGTTCAGCCCCGGGGGGGTCCATCCCAACCGCCATCCGGTGGATTCCTGATCCTCTAACAGAAAACAAATACTTAATCTGCTCAGAGAAAGGCAGACTGAGGTTTAATGTTCTTCTCCTCTCAGGTGCACATAAACATGTTCTGGACCATTACAGCTGCCTTGTTGGTGCCACACCTGAAAAAGGAACCAGTTAAAGGGAAACAGACACCGGTTCCTGAAAAGCCAGGTACTTGGAAACGGCGTGACGTTGCTGACTCAGCAGCTTCTGAGGCGTCGGCCTCCCAGCAGACGCAACAAACATCCGGTATTTTAATGAGCCAGGTCCACCGGGGGGGGGGGGCACAGCTGCTTCCTGAGGGACCCAGGTGCTGCTGAGGGCTTTTGTGGATCGTAAGTAGGTTAGAGGGTGGCGGTTGCTCTGCAGGTGATTGTCCTGATAGAAGTTGCTCCACTGGTTCTTCCAACTGGTGGGACTGGGAGGGGCCAACGGAGAAGAGCAAGCTTGAAACTGACGGAGCTGCAGGAGTGACGAGTTTGCAGCTTCTACCCTTCAGTTCAATTTCTCTTTCATTGTAGTTTATTTCACATTTCACCTCTGGTCAATTTATAGATCCAGATCAACCAGATCAAGTTTTCTATGCAAGGAAAACCAGCTGATTGCATCGACTCACACCAAGATTGGTCACACAGTTCTTTTGCTCCTCTGTCTTCAGGTTGTCAACATGAACATTAAACGTGTTTAACACAAACCACAGATAAAAATTCATTGAAATCATTAAAAGTTTATTTTGGTCTTTGGAGGCCTGTAACATTCCCAGTCATGCCTCCATCAGGGCATTGATCTTGCATAGCCAGATATTCAAAAGACTCAAAGTCATCTAGGATCACTTTTCTACACTTTAGCTAATCATTCATCAGAGTAAGAACTCCTCCCCTACGGAGCCCCAGAACCGACCAAACACTCATTTGTGGCAACAAAATCTATTTAACGCTTGCACACAATGCTAAAGGATAATCTTCACAGCAGACCTTCTGAAAGGAACAAAACGTGACGGCCAGAGAGAAGCTGGTGGAGTTTTATTTCAGGAGGAATTCTCGTTAGTGACCGGCGCTCGCTTCACCGATGGACGTAAAACTAGTGTGGAAGCATATTTATCCTTGGCCTATTTAAGAGATAAAATATTTAGAGTGCCTTTCCTCTGCCTAAATGGGGAGATTGCTTTGACGTCTTGTTCCAGTCTGAATGCTGGAGGTAAGTTATGGAGTTTAGATGGGGAGGACAGAAAGCTGCTGCCTCCCGACTCTAGACAAGGATGGAGGGAGGGATAAGGATGAGTTCAATCGGCCTCCTTCATGCCGTGAACGGGAGACCTGCTCTGAGTGTTTATCTGGATAAGATTTATGTTCTTGATAAATTGAAGTGTTTTTTATTTTATTTTGGGGAATAACCAAATGTTGGTGTGTGAGAAAGTTCTTTATGTAGGCGGTGGGATAGTTCCAAGGAAGTGTGTGTGTGTGTGTGTGTGTGTGTGTGTGTGTTGTTGGTATTCTGTAAGGTATCAGTGTATGTACTGAGGTTGCCTCAGTCTGAGTCTATCTTTCAGTCTGAGGACGTTAAATAAATTTGAACCTTCTCTTGAAAGAGTCTCAGCTTCCTCCTAAACTCCACACTAGGATGCTGGGATGGACTTTATTATCGACCAACTGTGAGGCTGTGAAAGGACCACGGTTATCGGTGGATCTATGCCAACTGCGTCCAACATTGTATTCCTCTCAGAAAACGGATGTATGGATCCACACCTTCCTACTTTATCTCACTTTTTAGCATTGTTAATAGTTTGGGGTTTATTATGGAAGATGCAGTAATTGATCTGACAGAAATGCTAAACTTTATTCCACTTATTGTTACGTGAAGCTGTGAGTTTCCACCTTGAAGCTTTTTTCTCTTTCCGGTTCTTCCACTGAGCAAAGATCAATCAGACGAAGTCTTTAAAGGGAAAGTCCAGTCAGCAAGAAATGATCAGTGGATCATTATTTACACCTCAGACTAATATGTTTAAAGTGATTTAATGCATTTAGCATTAATCAGTAGAAAAATGTATTTAAAAAAGATGAATAACAGCCGATACCCGATGCCAATATCGATTTATCATGCGTCCCTAGTATTAACAGTTAAATTTATCCATCCAGGAAAAGATGGATGGATGATGATAGATGCATGAATGATGGATGAATGATTGATGGATGGATGAATGATTGATGAAGGATGGATGGATGATGGATGGATGGATGAATGATGGATGGATGGATGAATGATGGATGGATGAATGATGGATGGATGAAGGATGGATGATGGATGGATGAAGGATGGATGGATGCTGATAGATTGATGGGTGGATGCATGAATGATGGATGGATGATGGATGAATGATGGATGAAGGATGGATGGATGATGGATGGATGATGGATGAATGATGGATGAAGGATGGATGGATGAAGGATGGATGATGGATGGATGGATGATGGATGAATGATGGATGGATGAAGGATGGATGATGGATGGATGGATGATGGATGAAGGATGGATGGATGAAGGATGAAGGATGGATGGATGAAGGATGAAGGATGGATGGATGATGGATGAATGATGGATGGATGATGGATGGATGAATGATGGATGAATGATGGATGGATGATGGATGAATGATGGATGAATGATGGATGAATGATGGATGAATGATGGATTAAGGATGGATGGATGAAGGATGAAGGATGGATGGATGAAGGATGAAGGATGATGGATGATGGATGAAGGATGGATGGATGAAGGATGGATGATGGATGGATGGATGATGGATGAATGATGGATGAAGGATGGATGGATGAAGGATGAAGGATGGATGGATGATGGATGAATGATGGATGAAGGATGGATGGATGAAGGATGGATGGCTGAAGGATGGATGGATGATGGATGAATGATGGATGAAGGATGGATGGATGGATGATGGATGAATGATGGATGAAGGATGATGGATGGATGGATGGATGGATGATGAATGATGGATGAAGGATGGATGGCTGATGGATGGATGGATGATGGATGGATGGATGATGGATGGATGGATGGATGGATGATGAATGATGGATGAAGGATGGATGGCTGATGGATGGATGGATGGATGATGGATGAAGGATGGATGAAGGATGGATGGATGGATGGATGAAGGATGGATGGATGATGGATGAAGGATGGATGAAGGATGGATGGATGGATGATGGATGATGGATGAATGATGGATGAAGGATGGATGGATGATGGATGAATGATGGATGAAGGATGGATGGATGATGGATGGATGGATGGATGGATGGATGAAGGATGGATGAAGGATGGATGGATGGATGGATGAAGGATGGATGGATGATGGATGATGGATGAAGGATGGATGAAGGATGGATGGATGGATGGATGAAGGATGGATGGATGATGGATGAAGGATGGATGATGGATGAAGGATGGATGGATGGATGGATGAAGGATGGATGGATGAAGGATGGATGGATGATGGATGAAGGATGGATGGCTGATGGATGGATGGATGATGGATGGATGGATGATGGATGGATAGATGGATGGATGATGAATGATGGATGAAGGATGGATGGCTGATGGATGGATGGATGGATGATGGATGAAGGATGGATGAAGGATGGATGGATGGATGGATGAAGGATGGATGGATGATGGATGAAGGATGGATGAAGGATGGATGGATGGATGATGGATGATGGATGAATGATGGATGAAGGATGGATGGATGATGGATGAATGATGGATGAAGGATGGATGGATGATGGATGGATGGATGGATGGATGAAGGATGGATGAAGGATGGATGGATGGATGGATGAAGGATGGATGGATGATGGATGAAGGATGGATGAAGGATGGATGGATGGATGGATGAAGGATGGATGGATGATGGATGAAGGATGGATGGATGGATGGATGAAGGATGGATGGATGGATGGATGAAGGATGGATGGATGAAGGATGGATGGATGATGGATGAAGGATGGATGAAGGATGGATGGATGATGGATGAAGGATGGATGGATGATGGATGAATGATGGATGAAGGATGGATGAAGGATGGATGGATGATGGATGAATGATGGATGAAGGATGGATGGATGATGGATGGATGGATGGATGGATGATGGATGAATGATGGATGAAGGATGGATGGATGAAGGATGGATGGATGGATGGATGGATGAAGGATGGATGGATGATGGATGAATGATGGATGAAGGATGGATGAAGGATGGATGGATGATGGATGGATGGATGGATGATGGATGAATGATGGATGAAGGATGGATGGATGAAGGATGGATGGATGATGGATGAAGGATGGATGGATGGATGAAGGATGGATGGATGATGGATGAAGGATGGATGGATGATGGATGATGGATGAAGGATGGATGGATGGATGGATGAAGGATGGATGGATGATGGATGAAGGATGGATGGATGGATGGATGAAGGATGGATGGATGGATGGATGAAGGATGGATGGATGAAGGATGGATGGATGATGGATGAAGGATGGATGGCTGATGGATGGATGGATGATGGATGGATGGATGATGGATGGATAGATGGATGGATGATGAATGATGGATGAAGGATGGATGGCTGATGGATGGATGGATGGATGATGGATGAAGGATGGATGAAGGATGGATGGATGGATGGATGAAGGATGGATGGATGATGGATGAAGGATGGATGAAGGATGGATGGATGGATGATGGATGATGGATGAATGATGGATGAAGGATGGATGGATGATGGATGAATGATGGATGAAGGATGGATGGATGATGGATGGATGGATGGATGGATGGATGAAGGATGGATGAAGGATGGATGGATGGATGGATGAAGGATGGATGGATGATGGATGAAGGATGGATGAAGGATGGATGGATGGATGGATGAAGGATGGATGGATGATGGATGAAGGATGGATGGATGGATGGATGAAGGATGGATGGATGGATGGATGAAGGATGGATGGATGAAGGATGGATGGATGATGGATGAAGGATGGATGAAGGATGGATGGATGATGGATGAAGGATGGATGGATGATGGATGAATGATGGATGAAGGATGGATGAAGGATGGATGGATGATGGATGAATGATGGATGAAGGATGGATGGATGATGGATGGATGGATGGATGGATGATGGATGAATGATGGATGAAGGATGGATGGATGAAGGATGGATGGATGGATGGATGGATGAAGGATGGATGGATGATGGATGAATGATGGATGAAGGATGGATGGATGATGGATGGATGGATGGATGATGGATGAATGATGGATGAAGGATGGATGGATGAAGGATGGATGGATGATGGATGAAGGATGGATGGATGGATGAAGGATGGATGGATGATGGATGAAGGATGGATGGATGATGGATGAATGCAGAGTCCTCTGCAAAAAGTCCCATCGCCACCATTGCCCCCCCAGAGTGCCCCCCGCCCCCTCTCCTTGCCCTGAACATGGATGAACAGACCTCAGGGGGCTGGTCTAAAGACTCCAAACTGACTGAGGGATTTAATCAGTGAGTTGGAGGTGAAGCTTCAAAGGTCTTGATCAGGCAGAGCTGGAAGGGAGAACAGGTTTTAATCTTCAGGCTGAGCCGTTGCTGCCTGAGGTCAGTCATGTCTGAACATGTCTTCAGCTCTGGTCGCCATCACCTCCCAACGCTGCACAGGCTACATGTGTTAAGTACAGCAGCAGACACCACTGACTTGTTGAACTTCTCTGATGGATGGACATTTGATTACTTCACCCAATATCCCCATTTCAAATGTGTCATAGTTCAACACACCTGTCTGCAGTTTTTCTGCTGTTATCAACTCATTACTCCATCCAGAAAAGATTCCCAAAGGAGTAAATCATGATAATCTAATTAAAATAAAAATAACTCAAATTATAGTAGTTATTTTTGGTGGTTTGTTTAACATATTGGTCTATTTAACATAAGATCTCTTTCCTCTAAAAGTCTGCTAGTTAATGACTTGATTTGTGATAATCACATTGACTTGTTTTGCCTTACAGAAACCTGGCTGCAGCAAGAGGATTATGTGAGCATAAATGAGGCAACTCCTTCAAGCTATTTAAATTTTCACATACCCAGAAGTTCTGGGCGAGGAGGAGGAGTAGCAACAATCTTCCAGTCTGACTTACTGATTACTCCCAAAACAGTTAATACCTACAACTCTTTGATCATTTAACCCTTAATTTCCCTGATCCAAATTTCAAGGCAGGAAAACCTCTTCTTTTTGTAACTTTGTATCGTCCACCAGGTCCTTACTCTGAATGTTTAGATGAGTTTTCAGAGTTCCTTTCTGATTTGGTATTAAATACTGACAGGGTCATCATAGTGGGAGATTTTAACATCCATGCTGACATTGAAGGCGATAGCTTAAGAGCAGCCTTTAATGCTATCTTAGACACTATTGGCTTTGTTCAAAATGTGAATAGTCCCACACATTCTCATCTTCATACTTTGGATCTTGTGCTGACATACGGCATAGAATGTGAAGAAATAACAGTATTTCCTCACAACCCTGTCCTCTCTGACCACTTTCTAATAACCTTCAGGTTTACTTTAACAGAGTTCTCCTCCCCCAAAAGAAGGTTACATTTTAGCAGATCTTTATCAGATAGAGCAGTTATACATTTTAAAGAATCTGCTTCACGTTCTCTCTCCTCTGTGTCGCTGAGCAGTGCTGCAGAGTGCAAAAGCTTAGCTTATTCCCCTTCACAGGTTGATGATTTTGTTGATGGGGTTGCTAGTTCTCTGCGTATTGCCTTAGACAACGCAGCTCCTTTGAAAATGAAAATAGAAAGCTTGCTCCTTGGTTTAATGCAGAGCTGCGTACTTTGAAGCAAAATGTTAGGAAACTGGAGAGAAAATATCGCTCCACAGGCCTGCGGGAGTCCTTCCTAGTCTGGAAAAATAGTTTACTGTGGTATAAGAGGACCCTTTGTAAAGCAAGAGCAGCATACTTCACCTCATTAATAGAGGAGAATAAGAATAATCCTAGATTTCTTTTTAATCCAGTTGCCAAACTCACCCAGAGCCATAGCTCTGTTGAACCATCCATTCCACCTGCTCTTAGCAGCAATGATATTATGGGATTCTTTATAAATAAGATTGATCTTATTAAAAATAAGATCATAAGCACTCCTCTATCCGCGATTGTACCTGAGGTAGTCATGGAATCTGAACCGGGTTTAGACTGCTTTGATCCAGTTGAACTTTCTGAATTAGCAAAACTATTGTCTTCATCTAAGCCTTCAACTTGGATGTTAGATCCAGTTCCAACCAGGTTATTTAAGGAGGTATTCCCTTTGATCTCCTCCTCCATTTTAGATGTGATTAATCTATCTCTGTTACAGGGATATGTACCTAAAGCTTTTAAGGTTGCTGGAATTAAACCTCTGCTTAAGAAACCGTCTCTTGACCCAGATGACTTGGTCAATTATAGACCTATATCCAATCTTCCTTTCTGATCTAAAATTCTTGAGAAAGTAGTTGCCAAACAAGTTTGCGATCACTTCCACCATAATGAACTTTTTGAAGAGTTTCAGTCTGGCTTTAGAGCTCATCATAGCACTGAAACAGCTCTGGTGAAAGTCACTAATGATATTCTCATGGCCTCAGATAATGGACTTGTATCTGTGCTCGTCCTGTTGGATCTCAGTGCTGCATTTGATACAGTTGATCAGAATATTCTTTTAGAAAGACTTGAATATTTTGTTGGAGTTAAAGGAACAGCTCTAGACTGGATTAAATTGTATCCATAAACAATAGCATCTGTATATATGCTATATATATATATAACTGTAAAAACCCTTTTTATAGTAATATCCAACTGTATATTATATTCGGTACATATCCAGCTGTAAATTTAGTTCATAATACTAGTGATCTATATATTATATTCATTATTTATATTGGTATTCATCTCTATACTCATTCAGTAGAACCCATGTCCTGTATTTATGGAACCATTATTTATACTGAACTTGCTGCTATTGCACTTCTGGTTAGACCTAAACTGCATTTCGTTGCCTTGTACCTGTGTAATGACAATAAAGTTGAATCTAATCTAAATGATCTAATCTATCTACCTGTATATCGGTGTATTCAGGATTAGTAAAGTATTTTTAAATTAATTTTACTTACCTTGATTAACACAGCAATGGATCTACATCAGAATGGCCGGGTCAAAGTCCACCTCTCAGGCTGTAGGGGTGCAGTGCTTACAGAGCTGAAACATACTGGTTGTGTTCATTCATGGGAGATACACTCTGTTTGCTTTATAGATTCAGCCATGAGGGGGTGCTCTAGCAATCTTCATCGATTTGTCCTCTTCACCATTTTCGGCTTGTTTGTCGGAGGAGCTTCTGTATCAGGACTGAGGATCTGCTCCTACAACGTGAAGCGCTTCAACTCAGAAAAAGCAGCAAAATATGCAGTCTTACATACGCTGACACGGGTACGACACACATTCACACAGATGCGCCGTGTACCACTATGGCCACCTTCCATTGACTTCCATTCATTTCTATGGCCTAACCCAAAGTTTTACCCTAACCACTAACCCTAACCAGAGAATAGCTAACTCTAACTATTAACATTACCATTAACATAGCATAGCTAACAGTAACTATTAACCTAACCATTACCAGAGCAGACTAACCCTAACTATTAACCTAACCATTACCAGAGCAGACTAACCCTAACTATTCACCTAACCATTACCAGAGCAGACTAAGCCTAACTATTAACCTAACCATTACCAGAGCAGACTAACCCTAACTATTAACCTAACCATTACCAGAGCAGACTAACCCTAACTATTCACCTAACCATTACCAGAGCAGACTAAGCCTAACTATTAACCTAACCATTACCAGAGCAGACTAACCCTAACTATTCACCTAACTATTACCAGAGCAGACTAACCCTAACTATTAACCTAACCATTACCAGAGCAGACTAACCCTAACTATTAACCTAACCATTACCAGAGCAGACTAACCCTAACTATTCACCTAACTATTACCAGAGCAGACTAACCCTAACTATTAACCTAACCATTACCAGAGCAGACTAACCCTAACTATTAACCTAACTATTACCAGAGCAGACTAACCCTAACTATTCACCTAACCATTACCAGAGCAGACTAAGCCTAACTATTAACCTAACCATTACCAGAGCAGACTAACCCTAACTATTAACCTAACTATTACCAGAGCAGACTAACCCTAACTATTAACCTAACTATTACCAGAGCAGACTAAGCCTAACTATTCACCTAACCATTACCAGAGCAGACTAACCCCAACTATTAACCTAACCATTACCAGAGCAGACTAACCCTAACTATTAACCTAACTATTACCAGAGCAGACTAAGCCTAACTATTAACCTAACCATTACCAGAGCAGACTAACCCTAACTATTCACCTAACCATTACCAGAGCAGACTAAGCCTAACTATTCACCTAACCATTACCAGAGCAGACTAACCCTAACTATTAACCTAACCATTACCAGAGCAGACTAACCCTAACTATTAACCTAACTATTACCAGAGCAGACTAACCCTAACTATTAACCTAACCATTACCAGAGCAGACTAAGCCTAACTATTCACCTAACTATTACCAGAGCAGACTAACCCTAACTATTAACCTAACCATTACCAGAGCAGACTAAGCCTAACTATTCACCTAACCATTACCAGAGCAGACTAAGCCTAACTATTCACCTAACCATTACCAGAGCAGACTAAGCCTAACTATTCACCTAACCATTACCAGAGCAGACTAACCCTAACTATTAACCTAACCATTACCAGAGCAGACTAACCCTAACTATTCACCTAACTATTACCAGAGCAGACTAAGCCTAACTATTCACCTAACCATTACCAGAGCAGACTAAGCCTAACTATTAACCTAACCATTACCAGAGCAGACTAAGCCTAACTATTCACCTAACCATTACCAGAGCAGACTAAGCCTAACTATTCACCTAACCATTACCAGAGCAGACTAAGCCTAACTATTAACCTAACCATTACCAGAGCAGACTAACCCTAACTATTCACCTAACTATTACCAGAGCAGACTAAGCCTAACTATTAACCTAACCATTACCAGAGCAGACTAAGCCTAACTATTCACCTAACTATTACCAGAGCAGACTAAGCCTAACTATTAACCTAACCATTACCAGAGCAGACTAAGCCTAACTATTAACCTAACCATTACCAGAGCAGACTAAGCCTAACTATTAACCTAACTATTACCAGAGCAGACTAACCCTAACTATTAACCTAACTATTACCAGAGCAGACTAAGCCTAACTATTCACCTAACCATTACCAGAGCAGACTAACCCTAACTATTAACCTAACCATTACCAGAGCAGACTAACCCTAACTATTAACCTAACTATTACCAGAGCAGACTAAGCCTAACTATTAACCTAACCATTACCAGAGCAGACTAAGCCTAACTATTCACCTAACCATTACCAGAGCAGACTAACCCTAACTATTAACCTAACCATTACCAGAGCAGACTAAGCCTAACTATTAACCTAACCATTACCAGAGCAGACTAAGCCTAACTATTAACCTAACCATTACCAGAGCAGACTAAGCCTAACTATTCACCTAACCATTACCAGAGCAGACTAAGCCTAACTATTAACCTAACCATTACCAGAGCAGACTAACCCTAACTATTAACCTAACTATTACCAGAGCAGACTAACCCTAACTATTAACCTAACCATTACCAGAGCAGACTAACCCTAACTATTAACCTAACTATTACCAGAGCAGACTAACCCTAACTATTCACCTAACCATTACCAGAGCAGACTAACCCTAACTATTCACCTAACCATTACCAGAGCTTAATTCAATTCAATTCAATTCAGTTTATTTATATAGCGCCAAATTCACAACACATGTCATCTCAAGGCACTTTACAGTTCAACCAGATCAAATTGATACAAAGTTTTCTATCTAAGGAAAACCAGTTGATTGCATTGACTCATTGACTCAAATACAATCCCCCACACTAAGCATGCTTGTAGCGACAGTGGAGAGGAAAAACTCCCTTTTAACAGGAAGAAACCTCCAGCAGAACCAGGCTCAGTGTGAGCGGCCATCTGCCGAGGCCGACTGGGGTTCAAGGAGACAGAAGCAGAGATACAAAAAGCAGCTGTAAAAGGCGGCCCCGTCCAGGAAACACACAGCCAGGCAGACGAGCTCCAAGGCAGCTCCCATGCCAGAGGACGAAGAAAGCACATCCACTCAGTCACGGTCAGAGAAACAGGACCACACTGGAAAACAGGCCGATCTCCAACATCTATAAACAAGGGTGTTGATAGAAGCAGCACAGCTGATGTTTCTTTCCAGGATGACGTCACAGCCAAACAGGAACAGACGAGGCAAAGCTACTCTGAGGAAAAGCAGAGAGAGCAGAAGGTTAGAGATTGAACTAACAGATTCTGCAGAATAGGAGAACAGAGAGAGAATGAAGCAGAATGATGAAATGGGGGTCCCTATGTCCTCCAAAAGTCTAAGCCTATAGCAGCATAACTATAGAGATAGCTCAGGATAACCTGAGCCACTCTAACTATAAGCTTTATCAAAAAGGAAAGTTTTAAGCCTAGCCTTAAAAGTAGACAGGGTGTCTGCCTCACGGACTTAACTAACAGTAACTATTAACCTAACCATTACCAGAACTTAACTAACCCTTACTATTAACCTAACCATTACCAGAACTTAACTAACCCTTACTATTACCCTAACCATTACCAGAGCTTCACTTACAGTAACTATTAACTAACCATTACCAGAGCTTAACTAACCCTAACCCAGCCATTAGTCCTTAAGCTAACTGCTATGAAAGAAGCTAAATGTCCCCTTTGGGACAAACGGTCCTCGGTCTGATGGTGAAACAGAGAGCACACACACACCTATTGCTGGACGGCCTTTTAGGAGCTCTTTGTGTTTCCAGTTTATCTTTTTCTTTATTTTTCTTTGTGTTTCATGTAAAGAAATTGTTAATAAATTAATTATTAATTAATTCCTAATATTTCATTCAGTTAATCTTGTAGTTGGAGCCCTCCGCCATCTTTGGACTCCAGTTTATCCCAACAAAATCAAAGGGAAAATATGAGAAGTTAGCAAATGTTTTTGTTCACCGATGTTTGTTGCTGTTTTCTTGTGCGAGCAGATCGTGTCGCGCTGTGATGTCTGTCTGCTGCAGGATGTGGTCGATTCCGATGGAAAAGCAATCGAACGTCTGGTTTCTTCGCTCAACAGGTACAAGCTGCTGAAAACGAGTCCATGTCCTAAAATCCTCCTCTGCTTCTTTCTTCTCCTGCTGGCTCTGGGTCCCACTAACACTAAAAGCTCATGGATTTGCTGTATGCATGTTGGGAGGCAGAGCGCCCCAGAGGGCCAAGGGGCCCCAGAGGGAGCGCCCCAGAGGGAGCACCCCAGAGGGCCCAAGAGGGAGGGCCCCAGAAGGCCGGGAGCGCCGAGGCGAGCCGATTCTGAGTAACACGAACCTGTTTGTGAAGAAGGAACTTAATGAACCAAATAGATATTTGAGTTTAACTTAGTTTATTTTGAGTCGTAAAATGATTTCAGTTTTTATGGCGGTTGTAGTTTTTACTCGGAGACGATGCTGCAGATCTGCCACCATCACAGTTTCTCCTCTGACATGTCGTCATGGATTCAAACCGGCCGCTTCTCTCCCTGGATGATGTCATTTTTCAAAACCGATATCATTCATATTAAAGTTCCCACGGTCCCTGAATGCCACAGCTGGTTATTTGTTGTTCAGTCATTATTCCACAGCCCGTCACCTGAGGCTCCGCCCCCCCGCGCCAAAACGGGGCTAAAAGTTCGGGGGGAGATCAGTAAATGGAAATAACATGGATGTGAAAATTGGTTTGAACTATATTTCCTTTTTTTTTTTTAAACTAAACAAATCCACCGTGTTGATATGTTGGATCTCAGCCCGCCGTCACGCCTCCATCTGATTGGTCAGATGTAGAGAGCTGACCTCCACTGATGGCGCGTCGTCTTACAGCGGTCAGTGTTACGCAGCGTTCTGATGGGGGAGGGGCGGCCCTCAGTATTTACCCATAAACCCACTGACCTCTGTCAACTGCTTCTATAGACAAGGTCTCCAAGGCAATGTCCTTCTTCCTAAACAGAAGTTGGAGATCCTCTTAGCAGAGCAGATGGTTTGGCTTTGCCACCAAGTCTCACTTCCCCTCCCAGTCGACCTCTGACCTCTGGGGTCACATGTTTTGGAGTTTGGGGAGTTTCCTGCGTCTTTTTGCTCTGAATGTTTCTGAATTAGTTTACTGTGGAGCAAACGGCCTCCTGCTGCGTCCGCAGCTTAGGGTCTGCAGGTCCGTCCTGTAGATGCAGGCTGTGGATGACGGCGCAGTTACAGCAGAGGGCCAGCAGGGGGCCTTACAGCCGGACAGAAGAGCCTCTGCCTTCATCTCTGCCTTTAACCTTTTATCCTCCATGTTGGAACATTGCTTCTCCTTCCTCCTTTTCAGGGATCTCACTGCTCTTCCTCAGTCTTTAGAGCCCCCCCCTTGGCCCCCGTAACCCCCCCACCCCACCCCCCTTATCTGTAGCACCATGTTTTTCAGCAGCAGGTATTAATCATGTTTCTGCCGTCTGCCTCCAACAGGAAATCGGACAGGTACAGTGATAACCTTCATCTCCTCTTTCTCACTATTTTCACTTTTCATTGTGACTGCGAAGCTGCAGGTTCGCTATTGATCGGATGAAATGGTTCTGGGCATGTGGATAGAGAATTACTATGGCCCAAAATTATTCATACCCCTGGCAAAACATGAGAACTTTCTGTTTAGAGCTGAGGTGATGAACAAACATCTTGCCGTTAGTCTGCAGGTTTGCTCTGGGATGTTGATCAGATCCTCCTTCACCTCTTCTGGCCCCCTCCACAGCGTTGGGCCTGGGCCGTTCCAGAACCTTCTTTAGGTTCTTCAGAATGTTCTGGGCCGTTCCAGAACCTTCTTTAGGTTCTTCAGAATGTTCTGGGCCGTTCCAGAACCTTCTTTAGGTTCTTCAGAATGTTCTGGGCCGTTCCAGAACCTTCTTTAGGTTCTTCAGAATGTTCTGGGCCGTTCCAGAACCTTCTTTAGGTTCTTCAGAATGTTCTGGGCCGTTCCAGAACCTTCTTTAGGTTCTTCAGAATGTTCTGGGCCGTTCCAGAACCTTCTTTAGGTTCTTCAGAATGTTCCGGGCCGTTCCAGAACCTTCTTTAGGTTCTTCAGAATGTTCCGGGCCGTTCCAGAACCTTCTTTAGGTTCTTCAGAATGTTCCGGGCCGTTCCAGAACCTTCTTTAGGTTCTTCAGAATGTTCCGGGCCGTTCCAGAACCTTCTTTAGGTTCTTCAGAATGTTCCGGGCCGTTCCAGAACCTTCTTTAGGTTCTTCAGAATGTTCCGGGCCGTTCCAGAACCTTCTTTAGGTTCTTCAGAATGTTCCGGGCCGTTCCAGAACCTTCTTTAGGTTCTTCAGAATGTTCCGGGCCGTTCCAGAACCTTCTTTAGGTTCTTCAGAATGTTCCGGGCCGTTCCAGAACCTTCTTTAGGTTCTTCAGAATGTTCTGGGCCGTTCCAGAACCTTCTTTAGGTTCTTCAGAATGTTCCGGGCCGTTCCAGAACCTTCTTTAGGTTCTTCAGAATGTTCCGGGCCGTTCCAGAACCTTCTTTAGGTTCTTCAGAATGTTCCGGGCCGTTCCAGAACCTTCTTTAGGTTCTTCAGAATGTTCTGGGCCGTTCCAGAACCTTCTTTAGGTTCTTCAGAATGTTCCGGGCCGTTCCAGAATGTTCCGGGCCGTTCCAGAACCTTCTTTAGGTTCTTCAGAATGTTCCGGGCCGTTCCAGAACCTTCTTTAGATTCTTCAGAATGTTCTGGGCCGTTCCAGAACCTTCTTTAGGTTCTTCAGAATGTTCTGGGCCGTTCCAGAGTGTTCCGGGCCGTTCCAGAACCTTCTTTAGGTTCTTCAGAATGTTCCGGGCCGTTCCAGAATGTTCCGGGCCGTTCCAGAACCTTCTTTAGGTTCTTCAGAATGTTCCGGGCCGTTCCAGAACCTTCTTTAGGTTCTTCAGAATGTTCTGGGCCGTTCCAGAACCTTCTTTAGGTTCTTCAGAATGTTCTGGGCCGTTCCAGAACCTTCTTTAGGTTCTTCAGAATGTTCCGGGCCGTTCCAGAACCTTCTTTAGGTTCTTCAGAATGTTCCGGGCCGTTCCAGAACCTTCTTTAGGTTCTTCAGAATGTTCTGGGCCGTTCCAGAACCTTCTTTAGGTTCTTCAGAATGTTCCGGGCCGTTCCAGAACCTTCTTTAGGTTCTTCAGAATGTTCCGGGCCGTTCCAGAACCTTCTTTAGGTTCTTCAGAATGTTCTGGGCCGTTCCAGAACCTTCTTTAGGTTCTTCAGAATGTTCCGGGCCGTTCCAGAACCTTCTTTAGGTTCTTCAGAATGTTCCGGGCCGTTCCAGAACCTTCTTTAGGTTCTTCAGAATGTTCCGGGCCGTTCCAGAACCTTCTTTAGGTTCTTCAGAATGTTCCGGGCCGTTCCAGAACCTTCTTTAGGTTCTTCAGAATGTTCCGGGCCGTTCCAGAACCTTCTTTAGGTTCTTCAGAATGTTCCGGGCCGTTCCAGAACCTTCTTTAGGTTCTTCAGAATGTTCCGGGCCGTTCCAGAACCTTCTTTAGGTTCTTCAGAATGTTCCGGGCCGTTCCAGAACCTTCTTTAGGTTCTTCAGAATGTTCCGGGCCGTTCCAGAATGTTCCGGGCCGTTCCAGAACCTTCTTTAGGTTCTTCAGAATGTTCCGGGCCGTTCCAGAACCTTCTTTAGGTTCTTCAGAATGTTCTGGGCCGTTCCAGAACCTTCTTTAGGTTCTTCAGAATGTTCTGGGCCGTTCCAGAACCTTCTTTAGGTTCTTCAGAATGTTCCGGGCCGTTCCAGAATGTTCCGGGCCGTTCCAGAACCTTCTTTAGGTTCTTCAGAATGTTCCGGGCCGTTCCAGAACCTTCTTTAGGTTCTTCAGAATGTTCCGGGCCGTTCCAGAATGTTCCGGGCCGTTCCAGAACCTTCTTTAGGTTCTTCAGAATGTTCCGGGCCGTTCCAGAACCTTCTTTAGGTTCTTCAGAATGTTCTGGGCCGTTCCAGAACCTTCTTTAGGTTCTTCAGAATGTTCTGGGCCGTTCCAGAGTGTTCCGGGCCGTTCCAGAACCTTCTTTAGGTTCTTCAGAATGTTCCGGGCCGTTCCAGAATGTTCCGGGCCGTTCCAGAACCTTCTTTAGGTTCTTCAGAATGTTCCGGGCCGTTCCAGAACCTTCTTTAGGTTCTTCAGAATGTTCTGGGCCGTTCCAGAACCTTCTTTAGGTTCTTCAGAATGTTCCGGGCCGTTCCAGAATGTTCCGGGCCGTTCCAGAACCTTCTTTAGGTTCTTCAGAATGTTCCGGGCCGTTCCAGAACCTTCTTTAGGTTCTTCAGAATGTTCCGGGCCGTTCCAGAACCTTCTTTAGGTTCTTCAGAATGTTCTGGGCCGTTCCAGAACCTTCTTTAGGTTCTTCAGAATGTTCTGGGCCGTTCCAGAGTGTTCCGGGCCGTTCCAGAACCTTCTTTAGGTTCTTCAGAATGTTCCGGGCCGTTCCAGAATGTTCCGGGCCGTTCCAGAACCTTCTTTAGGTTCTTCAGAATGTTCCGGGCCGTTCCAGAACCTTCTTTAGGTTCTTCAGAATGTTCCGGGCCGTTCCAGAATGTTCCGGGCCGTTCCAGAACCTTCTTTAGGTTCTTCAGAATGTTCTGGGCCGTTCCAGAACCTTCTTGACTCCATCAGAGCTATGTTGGTCAAATTGATTCAGATGTAAGGGGTATGAAAACTTTTGGGCCTAACTTTACTGTGGAGAAGAAGTGCATGAAGAAGGCCAGGAACGTCTGGCTAATGGTGAGCTCCTACGGCTTTGGGCCTAACATCGTTACCATGACAACCGCCTGATGCAACGGCTCCTTTAGGTTCTCCAATCAGAGGCTCTCTCTCTCTCTGCCATCTTCCTCTCTGGGTTAATTTGGTGACTGGCTGAATGTGAAGGATCAAACTAACCTTCTGACTGGGGGGGGGGGGGGCAGCTGATCCAAAGCAATTTACAGATTCTGGTATTTAATGAGTAAAATGCAAAAACACACCACATGACTGAGGAAGCTTAGGAATGGAAGCTGGTGAAATCATAAAGGGAGGGGCCCCGTGGCGCCATCATCTGAAAGCGTCCGGGTCCCTCTGTACGCTGGCGTGGTTCATCGATTCATGCAGCGTTCGCAGCGTATCTTTCTGCAGAGGAGCGGGTAGAGAGGCAGGGCTTCCATCAGGACCTGGTGATCCAGTCATTCCATTAAAGCGTTAACCAGTTAACCAGTTAGCATCCAGTTCCAGGCTTTATAAAGCCTTGTTTTGCTTTAGAAAACATGCAAACTGGACCAAAAGTGCATTAAACGTTATGTCTGACATTTTGAATTGAAAAAGCTTCCTGGAAGGGAAGTGAAACGTCTTCAAACTTGGAAACAGAGACGGACAGACGCTCTTCAAGCTGCCAGTTTTTGGCGTTTTGAGCATCTAATGAGATCTTAGAAACAGAATAAAGGACGTTACTAAAACGGCCCCTTCTGTTAGTAAAATCACTCTTTGTGTTTAAGGTTTGGTAAATTTAATCATAAACCATCTTTTGCTGCTTTTTCTCTTCAGGGAACAAAGACTGAATCATCTTCAGCGTATTTATGCACAGTCAGTTCCCACGCCTCTGATAACAGAGGGGTGTTCAGAGAAAAAGCAACCAGGAACAAACCTTTCCTCTGGTTCACTAGTTTTTCTGCCATAGTTTTATCACCTTTTCTGGTGTTTTTTCTTCGTCTCTGGAGGAAATTCTGAAGACTGCATCGTTTCTGCTGCTGTTGCTTTCAGTCTTTAGCTTTGCAATCTGACGATTGCCTAAAACGCAGCCGGACTTGATCTGGCTTCCTTCCCAAAGCTACGGCTAAGCTAATTTAGCTAAACTGTCGTTAGCATTTGTTAGCATCTATAAATTTGGGGTTTATGCTTCATAACCTAAAATGCTGTTTGTGCATTTCAACTATTAAAGGAATAGTACACCCAAAAGGTCTATGGTGACCGAGACAGAAAGGTCCATAAAAGTCCACAAAAAACGTGTCAATATTCCTCCATACTGCTCGTCCAATGTATTCCAAGTGTCCTGAGTGGGTAGCTTCCAGAATTTACTCGAAACGAAGTCATTTAGAATGTTTTTAGAGCATAAACAGTAGTGTATAGGATTTCCTGAAAGCGCGTTCACGAGTCTACGGAAGCCGGCAGACCAAACCAGATGAAAGTGCGCATTCAGCTCGGCAAAGAACTCATGCTCTTCCTCAACACTGAAGTCCTCAGACATTTTTCTTTCATTGTTTCTTTCTTTGCACAGGTAAACAGCACATTTCTTCTTCTACGCTTGCATTATTGGAAGAGCAGACGCTGAATGCGCACTTTCATCTGGTTTGGTCTGCCGGTTTCCGTAGGCTCGTGAACGCGCTTTCAGGAAATCCTATACACTACTGTTTATGCTCTAAAAACATTCTAAATGACTTCGTTTCGAGTAAATTCTGGATGCTACCCACTCAGGACACTTGGAATACATTGGACGAGCAGTATGGAGGAATATTGACACGTTTTTTGTGGACTTTTATGGACCTTTCTGCCTCGGGCACCATAGACCTCCATTATTTGAATGTCAGCAGACAGCAAGAAGCCTCCCAGATCTCCAGATGCATTTGAGATATCAAAAAAGTACTCCAGAGTGTTGTTCAGCATGGGGGTGAGTAGAAAATGAAGGCTAATCATGTTTTGGGTGTACTATTCCTTTAATATCAGGTCTTTTAGTTGAAAACGAACTAGATTTCTTTGTTGTTTTTTTTAACAGGTGAAATTATGTAAATATCAGGAATCGGTTGTTGCAGACGAGCTCAAATGGTTCCAGGTTTTCTGGATCAAACCAATTTTATCTGACTTTGGGAGGAATGTGATGATAATGAGAGATTGGAACGGCTGGGATCAGTAAAGGTTTGTTGTTTTTCCAGGTATGACCAACATCGTTATGAGGCTGTGGCGAGTGGCGCTCTGGGGAAGGCCTCTGACCTGCAGAAGTACGTCTTCATCTACAAGTAAGATATTTATCCTTTCTGTTTAATCAGTGGAACGTTTTTATTATTTTCCTTCCAGCATTCAGACCTTCCTAACGGCTGCATGGCTCCTCCAGCCTTAATGAGGGCCACCCTTCCATAACCCTAATCTTTAGGTCCCTCCTCTCTGGCCTGGACTCTGAAGGCTGGTTTATGCTCAGAAACCAGGTGGTCTGCTGGTGTGTCTCAGTGACGCTCTGCTGCACCTCTGCTACATTGTAGGTGAGCGCAGACAGGAGGCCTCTGATTGGTCAGATCTCCATCCGCTCTACTCTACGCGTATTTCCTGGTTGGTTCCTTACCGGCTCGTTCTGTTTGTCTGACCGCCATTATGGAAAACGCCTGGAGAAGATGGAGCAGCTAGCAGAGCGAGAACGCTGGGACCCTTTTTCCACCTGGATCCCCGCTCTTTTTGGCCCTCATGTCCCTCCGTTGTCAGACAAACTCACCCCCACTTCCTCATCGGCCGTATCTAGACCCACAGCTGGTTCCTGATTGGCCCTCTGGCGTTGTGGCGTGGAGTAACAGCGCAGACCACGCTTCAATATTGGGCAGAAATCAAACATACCTGCGACAGGCGGGACGATAACCAGACCTTTAGGGGGCCCGTCTAGAAGGTCAGGCACCTGCTGATCAGTGGATGCAGGGGTGTGAAGAATTCTG
>NW_024037800.1:190000-252500 GCF_016077235.1 Cyprinodon tularosa
TGGATTCCCGGCTCAATGGACGCCATCATTATTGAGGTTCATTCTTGACCAAGAACGCTGCGCAGTAAACGCCTCGCTCATCAGCTAATGGGCTGATGCCTTACGGCGTCTTCTCCAGCTAGCCCTGCAGCGTCATGCTAGCAGCTAGCATGGCTGCCATGAGCTATACCTCATGGAGCTAAAGGCTAACCTTCACATGAATTCATTCATCGATTACCTCCAGCACTAGTTGAGGAACTCATGGTCTTCCTGTCGGGATTCTCATTAATGTGACGTTTCTCTCGGTCGCTTCATTAGAACCCAGTCAGGCCGCCATCTTTGAGTGTGAAGCTGGTTCTGGTGCCTAATCTGGGAGGGAGGGAGCTGCTCTCCTGATTACACTCATCTAACGGGGGTTCCATGGAGGCTGAAGCGAAATCAGGGAAAGCTTTCTGTTTCCATCAGGAACAATCTTGCATTTGTGATCTACAAATGGGACAACAGAGTGCTCTGAATAAATGTAAAAATGGCCTGCCATAGCCCACTTCATATAAACTGACATTAACTGGAGCAACAATCTCCTCCTTTGCAGCTGTAGCTCTGCTCTCTGACTTTTAAACACATTATCCTTGTTTTTTTAGTTTCCTCATTAAATCTCTAGTTCCAGAGGGTGAATTAGGCACTTCCTGTTGTCATGGTGACTCGTTGAATCGGTACTCCACTGATAATGGCTTTCCATGCTTGTTAGGAACGTGATTTACTCTGAGTGGATCTACTTTACTGAACTAATTCACAGCAGCTTTTAGGAAACTGAAAACTCCAAGTTGCAGACTTTAGGCTAGATCTGTGCTGCTGCCATCAACACCTTTGTTTCTAGATGTTGGAGCTTGACCTGTTTTCCAGTTTAGTCCTGTTTCTCTGACTGTGACTAACTGGATGTGCTCTCTTCATCCTCTGACATGGGAGCTGGCTCGGAGCTCGTCTGCCTGGCTGTGTGTTTCCTGGACGGGGCCGCCTGTGGAGCTGGTTGACAGTTGCCTTTTGTATCTATGCTTCTTTTTCTATGTCTGCTTCTGTCTCCTTGAACCCCAGTGGGCCTCAGCAGATGGCCGCTCACACTGAGCCTGGTTCTGCTGGAGGTTTCTTCCTGTTCAAAGGGAGTTTTTCCTCTCCACTGTCGCTACAAGCATGCTTAGTGTGAGGGATTGCTGAAGAGTCAATGAGTCGATGCAATCAGCTGGTTTTCCTTAGATAGAAAACTTTGAATCAATCTGACTGGATGATCTGGTTGATCTGGAAAGTGACCTGAGATGACATGATGTGAATTGGAGCTATAGAAATAAACTGAATAGAATAGATCAATTCAGAGTTAAGGATTAGAGTCTGACTTTGTGAAACGCAACCCTGGGAGTTTACTGACACGGTATTAATCTGTCTGTGCAGAATGTGATGTTCCTGGGAGATTTCCATGCCGGCTGCGCTTACGTCACTCGCAACGACAGGAAGAACATCCGACTCTTCACCAACACCAACTTCACGTGGTTGATAGGAGACCGAGAAGACACCACCGTCACCGAGCAGACCGACTGTGCATACGACAGGTTGGCGTTGCCTGCAGAGCTTCTCCAAATCAAAGTGAGCCCTCTAACCTGATGTTCTCCTTCCACCCCTGGTAGGATCGTGGTTTATGGAGAACCCTTCCTGATGGCAACAAGGCCACAGTCTGGACGAGTCTTCAATTTCGGCAAAGAGTTTAAGATCAATCGGAATATGGTGAGACTGCTGACCCAGGGAAGGAAACAAACACCTGGCGGCTCCTCAGGCAGACCCCCAGGAGGCTCTCCGGGCGGCTCCTCAGGCAGACCCCCGGGAGGCTCTCCGGGCGGATCCCCGGGAGGCTCCTCAGGCAGACCCCCGGGAGGCTCTCCGGGCGGACCCCCGGGAGGCTCCTCAGGCAGACCCCCGGGAGGCTCTCCGGGCGGACCCCCGGGAGGCTCCTCAGGCAGACCCCCGGGAGGCTCTCCGGGCGGATCCCCGGGAGGCTCCTCAGGCAGACCCCCGGGAGGCTCTCCGGGCGGATCCCCGGGAGGCTCCTCAGGCAGACCCCCGGGAGGCTCTCCGGGCGGATCCCCGGGAGGCTCCTCAGGCAGACCCCCGGGAGGCTCTCCGGGCGGATCCCCGGGAGGCTCCTCAGGCAGACCCCCGGGAGGCTCTCCGGGCGGATCCCCGGGAGGCTCCTCAGGCAGACCCCCGGGAGGCTCTCCGGGCGGATCCCCGGGAGGCTCCTCAGGCAGACCCCCGGGAGGCTCTCCGGGCAGACCCAGGTCTGTTTAGCTGACCAGCAGAGGGCGGCTTTCTGCACAAGTAGAGCCTGAATATGGGCCGTCCTCTGTCCATGATGGGCAGAGATCTAGCAGACAGAAGCTAACCCTGCTCTGAACAGAACCTGCCAGCTCTGGTCCTTGATGTTCTCTAAGCTGTGAGGCGGGAAGCCGGAGGATAAAGGACTCTCAGCTGCTCTCTGCTTACTTTTATTTTGGGCAAATTGAGAGCAAAGCTTTGAGGGCTTTATTGAAAGATGCTGTCAATCATCTGATAAACTGTTTAACTCTGGGTTCTGTTGCTTCTGTCTGCAGGTGCTGGCTGTTAGCGACCACTTTCCAGTGGAGGTGAGATTGAAAGGCTCCGCCTTCTTCCTTCAGGCCACGCCCCTGCTGATCCTCCTCGGTGTCTCTGCAGTGATCTAGTTCTTCGTTGCCACTCTGTGATCGTCTTCTCCTGGATTTTAATGAAGCAGTTTATTAATCTGTGATAATCTTTAGCAGATGTGATTAATGTACAGGAAGAATGTTTGGTTTTTAAATGTTCCAGTTTCTGGGTTTTATTTCCTCCTCTCAGCTGGAGAAATGTTTAAATAAGGAGATTAGTTATGATCTGTTGCTCAGCTTCTCTAATCTGATGACCTGCAGGAAACGCCTCCAGACTGGGAGAAGAACCTTTTTTACATGTTTTATGGTTTTAAATGAAAATGGTTGTTTTTATCTGATTCCAGGGTTATTTTCCATATTTGTTCTGTTTATTTTGCTGTAAATGTGTTCACATTGTGCAGAGTCTGATGAAAAATGGTTAGATGGCAGGAAACTGCAGAACTTGAATAAAATCTGTTTTTTTTCTGTTGAACTTTAAAGCTGCTGGTTGGGATGTATAACAAACCTGCACAGAGGTAACATTCAAGGCAAGCCAGTTTAAAAGGCTGCTAACAGTGGTTAGCGGGTTAGCAGAAGGACCCAAACTCTGGTTAAAAAAAGAAAAACATTTCTAGATAAGACTCGACCAGAAGCAGCAGGTGGATAGTAATCAGACTCTGAGTGAGTCTATAAGGCGGCAGCAGCGTGTGGACGAGCTCCTTGGTGGGAAACCAGGTTCTCCAGAGTTCTGTTCACAACCTGATTCAGGTGTGCTGGACCGAGGACACGGATGCAGGACAGCGGCTCCCGAGGACCATGTGACACGGATGGTGGGAAAATGTAAAGCTCCTATGCACCAGATTGGGACGTCCCTATGCTAACTGCACTGGTGCTAGGAAGCATGCTGGTTCCATGTGAACTTCCATCTGCACCTGGTCTGTGGGGGCCTGGGTCGGGGGGGGGGGGGGGGGCTGGGTCTGAACAGTTCATTACAGAAATTAGAAATAAATTTTGTTTCTCTGCTGTTTGAGTGAAATTGTCTTCTCTTTACTCTGATCTTGATTCATTTCTCCTTCCTTTGTCCTTGAACTCTCTTCTGCGGTTCTGTGTATCTTCTAGTTGTTGTACTTCTAACCTGCTTTCTCTCTCTCCTCCCGTCCTCCAGTTAACTGTGCTGCCTCCGCAGCTGCAGCACCTTTCTTCCCTGCTCTCCTCCATTCTGGGTTTCTTCTCTGCATTTTGAACAAAAAGCTGCTGCCAGGTGTGCGTAGCGCTGACACCTGTAGCACCTGAGAGGAGGTGGAATGAGCGGCCATTCTAACTCTGACACTATCAGCGGTGACCTGCTGCCATCATTTCCCTTCTAGGTTTCTAGAAACTCTCTGGATCTTGTTAACAAAGCCTCCAATAAAACTCATATGGGTGAGAAGAACATGATGGAATAACGGAAAATCAAGGAACAAAAACTGCGTTCCCCTTTAAGCTGTCCGTTATTATAGACTGCTCTCATCCAGAGAGCGTTCTTCCTCTAAGCAGCTTCCCTCCATCATAGATCTAGAGCTGGCAAAATGAGGAGAGGTCTCACTGTGCTCTCCAGGTGGCTGCATTTGGTTTTAGGATATAGATCAGAGTGAGACCTCCTTAAAGAAGTCTTCTTTAGCAGACGTGGCCTTCCTGAGGTTCCGGAAACGCGTCAGAGTGAGCCCTCCTGTGCATCGCCTGCTCTCTGCTTTAGGAAACGTGTCCTTCCTGAGCTCCGGTAGATGAAGGAGCCTCATTTCTCGGCCTCGGAACATCTCCAGCAGAACCTCTGAATAGACCCGTAATGGCAGAAGCGGAAGCCGCGCTGAACGCCTCGGACTCTAACGGGACCGAAGCGGTGAACGCCTCGGCTAAGTTCGTGGCCACTCCGGAGGGGACGGCGCTGGCCTACGGCAGCCTGGTGCTCATGGCCCTGCTGCCCATCTTCTTCGGAGCCCTGCGCTCCGTCACCTGCTCCAAGTCCAAGGTAAACACAACCCGTTAGCCGATGCTAACCGGTTAGCATCCCAGCTAACGGCGCTGGTGCAGATGAAGGTTCAGCTGTGAGCGGGGGGTGGGTGGGCTGTAGGGACCAGGATGGACCGGCATCATGGGCTGTACAACTTTTCTCCCGTTAATGTAATCTCTGCTGCCAATGTTGAACAAGCTATGCCCTGGTGGCTCCACTGCTTTCCACTGTCTGCTTCCCTCTGTCTGCTTCCTGCTTCCCGCTGTCTGCTTCCCACTGTCTGCCTACGGCTGACTGCTTCCCGCTGACTTTTTCCTGCTTCCCACTGTCTGCTTCCTGCTAACTGCTTCCCACTGTCTGCTTCCTACTCACTGCTTCCTACTTCCCGCTGACTTTTTCCTGCTTCCCACTGTCTGCTTCCTGCTAACTGCTTCCCACTGTCTGCTTCCTACTCACTGCTTCCTACTTCCCGCTGACTTTTTCCTGCTTCCCACTGTCTGCTTCCTGCTAACTGCTTCCCACTGCCTGCTTCCTACTCACTGCTTCCTACTTCCCACTGACTTTTTCCTGCTTCCCACTGTCTGCTTCCTGCTAACTGCTTCCCGCTGTCTGCTTCCTACTGACTGCTTCCCGCTGTCTGCTTCCTACTGACTGCTGTCTGCTTTCTGCTGTCTTCTTCCCACTGTCTGCTTCTTGCTGTCTGCTTTCCACTTCCTGCTGACTGCTTCCCTCTGACTGCTTCCTACTGACTGCTTCCCGCTGTCTGCTTCCTGCTTCCCTCTGACTGCTTCCCACTGTCTGCTTCCCGCTGTCTGCTTCCCTCTGACTGCTTCCCGCTGTCTGCTTCCCACTGACTGCTTCCTGCTTCCCACTGTCTGCTTACCGCTGTCTTCTTCCCACTGTCTGCTTCTTGTTGTCTGCTTCCCACTTCCTGCTGACTGCTTCCCTCTGACTGCTTCCTACTGACTGCTTCCCGCTGTCTGCTTCCTGCTTCCCTCTGATTGCTTCCCACTGTCTGCTTCCCACTTCCCTCGCTGTCTGCTTCCTGCTTCCCTCTGACTGCTTCCCACTGTCTGCTTCCTGCTGTCTGCTTCCCTCTGAATGCTTCCTGCTGTCTGCTTCCCTCTGACTGCTTCCTATTGACTGCTTCCCGCTGTCTGCTTTCCTCTGTCTGTTTCCTGCTGTCTGCTTCCCGCTTTCTGCTTCCCACTGTCTGCTTCCCACTGTCTGCTTCCCGCTGTCTGCTTCCCACTGTCTGCTTCCCACTGTCTGCTTCCCACTGACTGCTTCCTGCTTACTACTGACTGCTTCCCACTGTCTGCTTCCCACTGTCTGCTTCCCGCTGTCTGCTTCCCACTGTCTGCTTCCCGCTGTCTGCTTCCCACTGTCTGCTTCCCGCTGTCTGCTTCCCACTGTCTGCTTCCCACTGACTGCTTCCTGCTTTCCTCTAACTGCTTCCTGCTTTCCTCTAACTGCTTCCTGCTTTCCTCTAACGGCTTCCTGCTTTCCTCTAACTGCTTCCTGCTTACTACTGACTGCTTTCCGCTGTCTGCTTCCCGCTGTCTGCTTCCCACTGTCTGCTTCCCACTGTCTGCTTCCCACTGACTGCTTCCTGCTTACTACTGACTGCTTCCCACTGTCTGCTTCCCACTGTCTGCTTCCCGCTGTCTGCTTCCCACTGTCTGCTTCCCGCTGTCTGCTTCCCGCTGTCTGCTTCCCACTGTCTGCTTCCCACTGACTGCTTCCTGCTTTCCTCTAACTGCTTCCTGCTTTCCTCTAACTGCTTCCTGCTTTCCTCTAACGGCTTCCTGCTTTCCTCTAACTGCTTCCTGCTTACTACTGACTGCTTTCCGCTGTCTGCTTCCTGCTGTCTGCTTCCCACTGACTGCTTCCTGCTTTCCTCTAACTGCTTCCTGCTTCCCACTGTCTGCTTCCCACTGACTGCTTCCTGCTTACTACTGACTGCTTCCCACTGTCTGCTTCCCACTGTCTGCTTCCCGCTGTCTGCTTCCCACTGTCTGCTTCCCGCTGTCTGCTTCCCACTGTCTGCTTCCCGCTGTCTGCTTCCCACTGTCTGCTTCCCACTGACTGCTTCCTGCTTTCCTCTAACTGCTTCCTGCTTTCCTCTAACTGCTTCCTGCTTTCCTCTAACGGCTTCCTGCTTTCCTCTAACTGCTTCCTGCTTACTACTGACTGCTTTCCGCTGTCTGCTTCCTGCTGTCTGCTTCCCACTGACTGCTTCCTGCTTTCCTCTAACTGCTTCCTGCTTACTACTGACTGCTTCCCGCTGCCCTTTCCCACCTTCTGCTTCCTGCTTCCCGCTGCCGCTTCCTACCTACTGCTTCCCTCTGACTGCCTCCAGCTCACTGCTTCCTGTTGTCTGCTTCCTGCTGTCCCCGTCTCCAGCCTGACCTGTCTCTCTCTCTCTCTCTCTCTGTCTGTCTGTCCTCTATCATCCGTCTGTCTCTGTAGGAGCTCGGAGAGAATTCCTACCATTCTGGCTTCAGAGTGAGTATTAGATCAAAGCCGCCCTGTTTTCTCACCACAAACAAACGTGGAATGTTTGGGTCCTCTGGGGATTTTCAACCACAGCGGGAGAGGCTGAGGCTTGGAGTCCAGATGTATAAAGCTAGAGCTGCACCGATTCCTCCCTGGGATCTGATGTCTGCAGCTCTGCTCCTCCAGAACCACCCATCCCTGTTCTGACCCGCCTCAGATGGTGCTGCTAATCACCTGAAGCTAACCCTAACCACACCAGCTGGACCTGAGGCCCATGACTGAACTAGGAGCACATCTCCAGGAGATGATCAAATTCTACCCACTTTATTTCTATAGCTCAACTTCATGACATGTCATCTCGGCTCTCTATAGATCCAGATCAATCAGATCCTCCAGTGAGAGATTCAAAGTTCTCTCTGAGGGAACCCAAATGATCACCAGGAGTTCTGGTTCTGCTCAGCTGGTTCTGTTGGACTGACCCACTGACTGAAGAAGCTGTTCTGTTGGTCCCAGAATCCCAGATTCAGTTCTGACTCGTTAAAGGGGTTTCAGTTTTTATACTTTAATAATCCCTCTCTGCATTTAACGCCTCCCCTCAGGGAGCAGTGGGCCGCCACTCCCCTCCTGTGTTCCAGGACCAGGTTCTACAGCCCGGTAACCTGTGAGCAGATGGTTCTGATGGAGAAGTGCTGTTCATTAGGCCCGGTTTGGGTCACCAGGGAGAGTAGAACCGTTCTGCTGTGTGGACCTTCTGCAGCAGAAGGGTTCCGGACCCACCAGAACAGAAAGTCAGCAGAACCGGTCTGGTCTGCTGCCCTCCTGGTTCTGACCCAGTGGCCTTCAGAGAGCATTCAGGTCCTCCTGGTCTCCAATTGGACCAAACCCTCTGGATGCTGAGCTGCTGTGTCGGTGCTGGTTCTGTGGGCGGGACCATCTCTAGGTCGGGTCCAGTTGTGGTTCCGTTCTTCATCCTGTCCGTGTTTCTTCCAGAATTCGGCTGATGCTCCAGAGACCATCACCAGTCGGGACGCGGCCCGGTTCCCCATCATCGCCAGCTGCACCCTGTTTGGACTCTACCTCTTCTTCAAGGTGAGTTTGGACCGGACCGGCTGGTTCTGTCCTAAGCGGTTCCGGCGTCCCTCACAGAGCATCCTCCGTCCCATAGGTCTTCTCTCAGGAGTACATCAACCTGCTGCTGTCCGTCTATTTCTTCGTCCTGGGCGTCCTGGCTCTGTCTCACACCATGAGGTAATACCGGTACCAGAACCGGCACCAGAACCGGCCTGGTGGCTGCTGTGGATCTAATGGGTTCTTTGTGTCTCAGCCCGGCCATGTCCAGAATCTTCCCGGCATCCTTCCCCAACAAGCAGTACCAGCTGCTCTTCACCCAGGGCTCTGGAGAGTCCAAAGAAGGTGAGTAGACCCGGTGGACAGAACCACCCAGCTAGCGGTTCTGCTAGCGGTCCACTAACCCATGATCTTTGAATCTTCAGCATTTTGTTGAATGTTTGGACCCGGCTGTCCTGTTCCGGTTCGAACCCTTTAACCGGGTCGCCTCCTCTTCTCTGCAGTCACACCAGAACTTTCACCGGGCTCAGTGAAAGTTCTGTTGTGACGGCGGTGTCGGCTGTGATGGACAGCAGAGCCGGCGGTCCGATGTCTGTCCACCACAGACGGAGTACCGGCTGCTTCCTGCTAGGGAACGTTTGCAGCTATCGGAACCATGACCCAGAGACACAGAACCCTGTGAAACTGTGCTGAGATCAGTCCCAGCCCGGTTACCAAGGTAACCGTTGAGTGTAAATGTTACGCCAAACTGAACCGGACCGACCCGACACTAGGAAGTGAGGGACCGTCCTAGCCTCGCTTAAACCACGCTACAACGGGCAAAGGAACCAAGCTGGGCGCGGCTAACTGATCCAGGATATAGGGTAGTGGGTGTGGGAATAGTTAGCATAGGTTCGCGGTCCTGGTTAACAGTCCTGGTTAGCGGGTCTAGTTAGCATAGGTTGGCGGTCCTGGTTAACAGTCCTGGTTAGCGGGTCTAGTTAGCATAGGTTGGCGGTCCTGGTTAACAGTCCTGGTTAGCGGGTCTAGTTAGCATAGGTTGGCGGTCCTGGTTAACAGTCCTGGTTAGCGGGTCTAGTTAGCATAGGTTGGCGGTCCTGGTTAGCAGTCATGATAAGCGGGTCCAATTAGCCTAGGTTGGCTGTCCTGGTTAGCAGTCCTGGTTAGTGTGTCTAGTTAGCATAGGTTGGCGGTCCTGGTTAGCAGTCCTGGTTAGCGGGTCTAGTTAGCATAGTTTGGTGGTCCTGGTTAGCAGTCCTGGTTGGCGGGTCTAGTTAGCATAGGTTGGCGGGTCTGGTTAGCAGTCCTGGTTAGCGGGTCCAATTAGCATAGGTTGGTGGGTCTGGTTAGCAGTCCTGGTTAGCGGGTCCAATTAGCATAGGTTGGTGGTCCTGGTTAGCAGTCCTGGTTAGCGGGTCCAATTAGCATAGGTTGGTGGGTCTGGTTAGCAGTCCTGGTTAGCGGGTCCAATTAGCATAGGTTGGCGGTCCTGGTTAGCAGTCCTGGTTAGTCGGTCTAGTTAGCATAGGTTAGCAGTCCTGGTTAGTCGGTCTAGTTAGCATAGGTTGGCGGTCCTGGTTAGCAGTCCTAGTTAGCGGGTCTAGTTAGCATAGGTTGGTGGTCCTGGTTAGCAGGCCTGGTTAGCGGGTCTAGTTAGCATAGGTTGGCGGTCCTGGTTAGCGGGTCTTGTTAGCATAGGTTGGTGGGTCTGGTTAGCATGTCTGCTTAGTGGCTCTAGTTGGCATAGGTTGGTGGTTCTGGTTAGCAGTCCTGGTTAGCGGGTCCAATTAGCATAGGTTGGCGGTCCTGATTAGCAGGCCTGGTTAGCGGGTCTAGTTACCATAGGTTGGCGGTCCTGGTTAGCAGTCCTGGTTAGCGGGTCTAGTTAGCATAGGTTGGTGGGTCTGGTTAGCATGTCTGCTTAGTGGGTCTAGTTGGCATAGGTTGGCGGTCCTGGTTAGCAGTCCTGGTTGGCAGTCCTAGTTAGCATAGGTTGGCGGTCCTGGTTAGCAGGCCTGGTTAGCGGGTCTAGTTACCATAGGTTGGCGGTCTTGGTTAGCAGTCCTGGTTAGCGGGTCTAGTTAGCATAGGTTGGTGGGTCTGGTTAGCATGTCTGCTTAGTGGCTCTAGTTGGCATAGGTTGGTGGTTCTGGTTAGCAGTCCTGGTTAGCGGGTCTAGTTACCATAGGTTGGCGGTCCTGGTTAGCAGTCCTGGTTAGCGGGTCTAGTAGCATAGGTTGGTGGGTCTGGTTAGCATGTCTGCTTAGTGGGTCTAGTTGGCATAGGTTGGTGGTCCTGGTTAGCAGTCCTGGTTAGCAGCCCTAGTTAGCATAGGTTGGTGGTCCTGGTTAGCAGTCCTTGGTTAGCAGTCCTAGTTAGCATAGGTTGGTGGGTCAGAGCTTGATGCTGAGACGGTTCCAATGTCCGTCCTTCCTGCTGAAAGACTTTGCTAGCCTTGGTAACCATAGCAACGTCACAGCTGATGGGAGTGTTAGCATTGACTTTATTGATTTGATCAGTTTTAAAGGGTCCGGCCTGGAGGAGCTCCATCCGTCAGCTGGATGCTGAGGAAACATCCCGATCTTAGTCTTTCCAAAAAAACAAAGTTTAAAACAAAAACAATACAGCCGCCCAACAAAGAGGAGCGCAGAAGCTAAACGACCTCCTTTCCTCTGGGGTGGACCTGTTTAAAAAACAAAAAAAAGGCTTTGTTGAGCGGCTATATAAAACCTGGAACTCGATGCTATTTCTGACATTTTGAATTAAAAAATCTTCCTGGTTGGAAGAGAAACGTCTTCAAACTTAGAAACAAAGTCCAGCGGATTGATTTGAACTCTTTTAGAATGACTGAGAATCTTCACCAACATCCTGATCTGAGCTGCATGTGGATCTTCCAGCTCCTCATCCTGCCTGGAGTCAGACTAAATGATGACTGGGGGCCACAGAGAGCTGCCTTTCTGCTCTCATTGCATTGTTGGCGCCACGCCGCCCCCTGCTGGAGCCTCAGTGAATTACATCCGATTGAAGCTGCGTTCAGTGAAACGTTTCAGACGCTGCTTCAACTGTGAAGCTTTGCCTCCATGTTTTTTAATCTGGTGTAGTGGATCAGAAGGACGCTCTGGCTTCTCCAGTTTAAATTAAAGGTTTTCAAGTCGGAGCAAACTGCGCCTCCTAATGTCCCAAATGTCCGTCTGCCCTCAGAAATTGTGAATTATGAGTTCGACACCAAGAACCTGGTGTGTCTGGTGCTCAGCAGCGTGGTGGGGGTCTGGTACCTGCTCAAAAAGGTAAGCTGTGTTTGCATGTATCACACCCCGCCCCTTCTGCTCCCCGCCAATCACTGCTGAGTTCTCTGTGACATCACAGCACTGGATAGCCAATAACCTGTTTGGGCTGGCGTTCGCGCTGAACGGGGTGGAGCTGCTCCACCTGAACAACGTCAGCACTGGCTGCATCCTGCTGGGGGGGCTGTTTGTCTACGACGTGTTCTGGGTGAGTATCAGCATCACTTGGTCTGTCAGGGAGCCGCTTTCAAAATAAGAGTCTCCAGTCTTGGACATGAAAACGCTGACATGGACACGATAGCCGTCTGATGAGAAGCAGCACCATCAGTCCTCTAGTTTACTGAACGCCAGTGAACGCACCACAGTAGCTTCAAGATGGATTCACTAGAACGCCAGTTTAGACTCCTGTCCAAGTCCGTTCTGGACTAGAACCCAGGAAAGTCTGGACTTGGGGAGAACAGGAGAACGCAGAATAACTCTGCGTCAACTGGAACAGCAGCGTACTGATGACATCATCAAAGCTAGTCTGGAGCTGCATTTCACCTCCTGTTATTAATAGTCTCTAGATTATAATAAATGTTTATTTAGTGGAGGAATAATGATGAACCGTCTGATAAACATAGATCTACTGAAGCTTAAAGTATAAAGTTCTCACCTTAAATGATCTTAAAACGTGTTTTTATAGCTTTAGCTTAACTCTGAGCTCTGTGAGCGCTAACCTGGAAGCTGCTGCTGCCGCAGTGCATGCTGGGAACGTTTTCAGTCTGCAGAACGGACTGCTCTGATGCATTCTGGGTAAAGAGGGAGAGGTGAAAACAACATCTGCTGTTCTTATGAACTGAGACGGTGCTGAGCTGACGACGTTTCACGAGAACGTAGAAGTTGGCTCCTAGAAACCTGAAGCAGGCGGATGATCCGGTAGAATGTTCTGCTGAGGATCTGGTAGAATGTTCTGCTGAGGATCTGGTAGAATGTTCTGCTGAGGATCCGGTAGAATGTTCTGCTGATGATCTGGTAGAATGTTCTGCTGAGGATCTGGTAGAATGTTCTGCTGAGGATCTGGTAGAATGTTCTGCTGATGATCCGGTAGAATGTTCTGCTGAGGATCTGGTAGAATGTTCTGCTGAGGATCCGGTAGAATGTTCTGCTGAGGATCCGGTAGAATGTTCTGCTGAGGATCTGGTAGAATGTTCTGCTGATGATCCGGTAGAATGTTCTGCTGAGGATCTGGTAGAATGTTCTGCTGAGGATCTGGTAGAATGTTCTGCTGAGGATCCGGTAGAATGTTCTGCTGATGATCCGGTAGAATGTTCTGCTGATGATCCGGTAGAATGTTCTGCTGAGGATCCGGTAGAATGTTCTGCTGAGGATCTGGTAGAATGTTCTGCTGATGATCCGGTAGAATGTTCTGCTGAGGATCTGGTAGAATGTTCTGCTGAGGATCTGGTAGAATGTTCTGCTGAGGATCTGGTAGAATGTTCTGCTGAGGATCTGGTAGAATGTTCTGCTGAGGATCCGGTAGAATGTTCTGCTGAGGATCCGGTAGAATGTTCTGCTGAGGATCTGGTAGAATGTTCTGCTGAGGATCCGGTAGAATGTTCTGCTGAGGATCCGGTAGAATGTTCTGCTGAGGATCCGGTAGAATGTTCTGCTGAGGATCCGGTAGAATGTTCTGCTGATGATCCGGTAGAATGTTCTGCTGATGATCCGGTAGAATGTTCTGCTGAGGATCCGGTAGAATGTTCTGCTGAGGATCCGGTAGAATGTTCTGCTGAGGATCTGGTAGAATGTTCTGCTGAGGATCCGGTAGAATGTTCTGCTGAGGATCTGGTAGAATGTTCTGCTGAGGATCCGGTAGAATGTTCTGCTGAGGATCCGGTAGAATGTTCTGCTGAGGATCCGGTAGAATGTTCTGCTGAGGATCCGGTAGAATGTTCTGCTGAGGATCCGGTAGAATGTTCTGCTGAGGATCTGGTAGAATGTTCTGCTGAGGATCCGGTAGAATGTTCTGCTGATGATCTGGTAGAATGTTCTGCTGAGGATCCGGTAGAATGTTCTGCTGATGATCCGGTAGAATGTTCTGCTGATGATCCGGTAGAATGTTCTGCTGAGGATCCGGTAGAATGTTCTGCTGAGGATCCGGTAGAATGTTCTGCTGAGGATCCGGTAGAATGTTCTGCTGATGATCCGGTAGAATGTTCTGCTGATGATCCGGTAGAATGTTCTGCTGAGGATCCGGTAGAATGTTCTGCTGATGATCCGGTAGAATGTTCTGCTGAGGATCCGGTAGAATGTTCTGCTGAGGATCCGGAGAATGTTCTGCTGAGGATCCGGTAGAATGTTCTGCTGAGGATCCGGTAGAATGTTCTGCTGAGGATCCGGTAGAATGTTCTGCTGAGGATCCGGTAGAATGTTCTGCTGAGGATCCGGTAGAATGTTCTGCTGATGATCCGGTAGAATGTTCTGCTGAGGATCCGGTAGAATGTTCTGCTGAGGATCCGGTAGAATGTTCTGCTGAGGATCCGGTAGAATGTTCTGCTGAGGATCCGGTAGAATGTTCTGCTGAGGATCCGGTAGAATGTTCTGCTGATGATCCGGTAGAATGTTCTGCTGAGGATCCGGTAGAATGTTCTGCTGAGGATCTGGTAGAATGTTCTGCTGAGGATCCGGTAGAATGTTCTGCTGATGATCCGGTAGAATGTTCTGCTGATGATCCGGTAGAATGTTCTGCTGATGATCCGGTAGAATGTTCTGCTGAGGATCCGGTAGAATGTTCTGCTGAGGATCCGGTAGAATGTTCTGCTGAGGATCCGGTAGAATGTTCTGCTGAGGATCCGGTAGAATGTTCTGCTGAGGATCCGGTAGAATGTTCTGCTGAGGATCCGGTAGAATGTTCTGCTGATGATCCGGTAGAATGTTCTGCTGAGGATCCGGTAGAATGTTCTGCTGAGGATCTGGTAGAATGTTCTGCTGAGGATCTGGTAGAATGTTCTGCTGATGATCCGGTAGAATGTTCTGGAACCTGAAGTAGAAGCTGGTTTGAAACATGGTTCAGACGCTTCAGCTCAAAGTCTGAGCAGAATCAGGTTCTGCAGATGGAGTTTTTCTGACGTAGTGTCTCCGTCCCACCTGTCCCCTCTCCTCCAGGTGTTTGGGACCAACGTCATGGTAACGGTGGCCAAGTCATTCGAGGCACCAATCAAACGTAAGTGATGGTCCAGAGCTCCTCCTGCTCCCCCTGATGTCCTGATCCTGTCTGTCTTCGTCTCTCTATTTGTTTCCATCTGTGTCTCTGTCTTCATCTGCGTCTCTGTCTTTGTCTCTGTCTCCATCTGTGTCTCTGTCTTTATCTGCGCCTCTGTCTGCGTCTCTGTCTCTGTCTCCATCTGTGTCTCTGTCTTTATCTGTGTCTCTGTCTCCGTCTCCATCTGTGTCTCCGTCTCCATCTGTGTCTCTGTCTCCATCTGTGTCTCTGTCTTCATCTGCGTCTCTGTCTTTGTCTCTGTCTCCATCTGTGTCTCTGTCTTTATCTGCGTCTCTGTCTCCATCTGTGTCTCTGTCTCCATCTGTGTCTCTGTCTTTATCTGCGTCTCTGTCTCCATCTGTGTCTCTGTCTTTATCTGCGTCTCTGTCTCCGTCTCCATCTGTGTCTCCGTCTCCATCTGTGTCTCTGTCTCCATCTGTGTCTCTGTCTCCATCTGTGTCTCTGTCTCCATCTGTGTCTCCGTCTCCATCTGCGTCTCTGTCTCCATCTGTGTCTCTGTCTTTATCTGTGTCTCTGTCTCCGTCTCCATCTGTGTCTCCGTCTCCATCTGTGTCTCTGTCTCCATCTGTGTCTCTGTCTTCATCTGCGTCTCTGTCTTTGTCTCTGTCTCCATCTGTGTCTCTGTCTTTATCTGCGTCTCTGTCTCCATCTGTGTCTCTGTCTCCATCTGTGTCTCTGTCTTTATCTGCGTCTCTGTCTCCATCTGTGTCTCTGTCTCCATCTGCGTCTCTGTCTCCATCTGTGTCTCTGTCTTTATCTGCGTCTCTGTCTCCGTCTCCATCTGTGTCTCCGTCTCCATCTGTGTCTCTGTCTTTATCTGCGTCTCTGTCTCCATCTGTGTCTCTGTCTCCATCTGTGTCTCTGTCTTTATCTGCGTCTCTGTCTCCATCTGTGTCTCTGTCTCCATCTGTGTCTCTGTCTTTATCTGCGTCTCTGTCTCCATCTGTTTCTCTGTCTCCATCTGCGTCTCTGTCTCCATCTGTGTCTCTGTCTTTATCTGCGTCTCTGTCTCCGTCTCCATCTGTGTCTCCGTCTCCATCTGTGTCTCTGTCTTTATCTGCGTCTCTGTCTCCATCTGTGTCTCTGTCTTTATCTGTGTCTCTGTCTCCATCTGTGTCTCTGTCTTTATCTGCGTCTCTGTCTCCATCTGTGTCTCTGTCTTTATCTGCGTCTCTGTCTCCATCTGTGTCTCTGTCTTTATCTGCGTCTCTGTCTCCGTCTCCATCTGTGTCTCCGTCTCCATCTGTGTCTCTGTCTCCATCTGTGTCTCTGTCTTCATCTGCGTCTCTGTCTTTGTCTCTGTCTCCATCTGTGTCTCTGTCTCCATCTGTGTCTCTGTCTCCATCTGTGTCTCTGTCTTTATCTGCGTCTCTGTCTCCATCTGTGTCTCTGTCTTTATCTGCGTCTCTGTCTCCATCTGTGTCTCTGTCTTTATCTGCGTCTCTGTCTCCATCTGTGTCTCTGTCTCCATCTGTGTCTCTGTCTTTATCTGCGTCTCTGTCTCCATCTGTGTCTCTGTCTTTATCTGTGTCTCTGTCTCCGTCTCCATCTGTGTCTCCGTCTCCATCTGTGTCTCTGTCTCCATCTGTGTCTCTGTCTTCATCTGCGTCTCTGTCTTTGTCTCTGTCTCCATCTGCGTCTCTGTCTCCATCTGTGTCTCTGTCTCCATCTGTGTCTCTGTCTCCATCTGTGTCTCTGTCTCCATCTGTGTCTCTGTCTTTATCTGCGTCTCTGTCTCCATCTGTGTCTCTGTCTTTATCTGTGTCTCTGTCTCCGTCTCCATCTGTGTCTCTGTCTCCATCTGTGTCTCTGTCTCCATCTGTGTCTCTGTCTCCATCTGTGTCTCTGTCTCCATCTGTGTCTCTGTCTTTATCTGCGTCTCTGTCTCCATCTGTGTCTCTGTCTTTATCTGTGTCTCTGTCTCCGTCTCCATCTGTGTCTCCGTCTCCATCTGTGTCTCTGTCTCCATCTGTGTCTCCGTCTCCATCTGTGTCTCCGTCTCCATCTGTGTCTCCGTCTCCATCTGTGTCTCCGTCTCCATCTGTGTCTCTGTCTCCATCTGTGTCTCTGTCTGTGTCTCTGTCTTTATCTGCGTCTCTGTCTCCGTCTCCATCTGTGTCTCCGTCTCCATCTGTGTCTCTGTCTTTATCTGCGTCTCTGTCTCCATCTGTGTCTCTGTCTTTATCTGTGTCTCTGTCTCCATCTGTGTCTCTGTCTTCATCTGCGTCTCTGCCTTTGTCTCTGTCTCCATCTGTGTCTCTGTCTCCATCTGTGTCTCTGTCTCCATCTGTGTCTCTGTCTCCATCTGTGTCTCTGTCTTTATCTGCGTCTCTGTCTCCATCTGTGTCTCTGTCTTTATCTGCGTCTCTGTCTCCATCTGTGTCTCTGTCTTTATCTGCGTCTCTGTCTCCATCTGTGTCTCTGTCTTTATCTGTGTCTCTGTCTCCATCTGTGTCTCCCTCTCCATCTGTGTCTCTGTCTCCATCTGTGTCTCCGTCTCCATCTGTGTCTCCGTCTCCATCTGTGTCTCTGTCTTTATCTGCGTCTCTGTCTCCATCTGTGTCTCTGTCTTTATCTGCGTCTCTGTCTCCGTCTCCATCTGTGTCTCCGTCTCCATCTGTGTCTCCGTCTCCATCTGTGTCTCTGTCTTTATCTGCGTCTCTGTCTCCATCTGTGTCTCTGTCTTTATCTGTGTCTCTGTCTCCATCTGTGTCTCTGTCTTCATCTGCGTCTCTGTCTTTGTCTCTGTCTCCATCTGTGTCTCTGTCTCCATCTGTGTCTCTGTCTCCATCTGTGTCTCTGTCTTTATCTGCGTCTCTGTCTCCATCTGTGTCTCTGTCTTTATCTGCGTCTCTGTCTCTGTCTCCATCTGTGTCTCCGTCTCCATCTGTGTCTCCGTCTCCATCTGTGTCTCTGTCTTTATCTGCGTCTCTGTCTCCATCTGTGTCTCTGTCTTTATCTGCGTCTCTGTCTCCGTCTCCATCTGTGTCTCTGTCTTTATCTGTGTCTCTGTCTTTATCTGCGTCTCTGTCTCCATCTGTGTCTCTGTCTTTATCTGCGTCTCTGTCTCCATCTGTGTCTCTGTCTTTATCTGCGTCTCTGTCTCCGTCTCCATCTGTGTCTCCGTCTCCATCTGTGTCTCTGTCTTTATCTGCGTCTCTGTCTCCATCTGTGTCTCTGTCTTTATCTGCGTCTCTGTCTCCGTCTCCATCTGTGTCTCTGTCTTTATCTGTGTCTCTGTCTTTATCTGCGTCTCTGTCTCCATCTGTGTCTCTGTCTTTATCTGTGTCTCTGTCTCCGTCTCCATCTGTGTCTCCGTCTCCATCTGTGTCTCTGTCTTCATCTGTGTCTCTGTCTCCATCTGTGTCTCTGTCTTTATCTGTGTCTCTGTCTCCATCTGTGTCTCTGTCTTCATCTGCGTCTCTGTCTGTGTCTCTGTCTCCCAGTGGTGTTCCCTCAGGACCTGCTGGAGAGAGGCCTGGAGGCCAGTAACTTCGCCATGCTGGGACTGGGAGACATCGTCATCCCAGGGATCTTCATCGCCCTGCTGCTGCGCTTCGACGTCAGGTACTGCTGCCGGTAAGTCCAGCAGCCTGTCCTGCTGATCCGTCCTCATGTCTCCGTCTGTGTGCAGCTTGAAGAAGAACAGCAGGACCTACTTCTACTCCAGCTTCCTGGCCTACATCTTCGGACTGGGCCTCACCATCTTCGTCATGCACACCTTCAAACACGCTCAGGTAGTTTGACCAGAACAAGGTTCTGATTCTAAGCCAGGAAACATCCAAAACCTCGGGTCCAGGTTCATGGTGCTGGTTGGACCGGCGCCACGGACCGCTGCGGGTCGGCGTGAAGCTCTGACCGTCTCTGTCTGTGTGTGTGTCTGCAGCCCGCTCTGCTGTACCTGGTTCCCGCGTGTGTCGGCTTTCCCGTCATTGTGGCGCTGGCCAAAGGAGAGCTGACGGAGATGTTCAGGTGAGTAACCATGACAACCAGCCTCATCATCTGTAAAACCTCAGTAAACAGTAACCCTGATCTGCATGTTCATCACCTTCCCTCTGGAGGGAAGAGGATAGAAATAAAACCCAGGATCTGCTTAGATAGACTTTTTTATTCTAGAATGTTTGGGCTCCAATAAAGCTGGAAGCTGAAGACGTCAATACAGAAAGTTTTAAGCCTAGCCTTAAAAGTAGACAGGATGTCTGCCTCACGGACTAAAACTGGTAGTTGGTTCCACAGGAGAGGAGCCTGAGAACTAAAAGATCTGCCTCCCATTCTACTTTTAGAAATTCTAGGAACCACTAGTAAACCTGCAGATTGAGAGCGAAGTGCTCTGTTAGGAACATAAGGAACAATCAGATCTCTGATATCAGATGGAGCTTGGCCATTTAAGGCTTTATATGTGAGAAGGAGGATTTTAAATTCTATTCTGGATTTAACAGGAAGCCAATGAAGAGAAGCCAGGATAGGAGAGATATGATCTCTCTTTTTCATTTTCATTAGAACTCTGGCTGCAGCATTTTGGATCAGCTGAAGGCTTTTAACTACAGTTTGTGGACTTCCTGATAGTAAAGAATTACAATAGTCCAGCCTTGAAGTAACAAATGCATGGACTAGTTTCTCAGCATCACCCCTGGACAGGAGATTGCTCATTTTTGCAATATTCCTCAGATGAAAGAAGGATATTCTAGAAACCTCTTTGATATGGGATTTAAATGACAGGTCCTGATCAAAAATAACACCAAGATTTTTTACTTTATTATCTGAAATCAGTTTAATCCCATCCAAATGAAGTGACTGACTAATCAGCTTCTTTTTCAGAGACTCTGGTCCAAAGACTATAACTTCTGTTTTGTCTGCATTCAGGAGCAGAAAGTTAAGAGTCATCCAGGTTTTTCTGTCTTCAGACATGCCTGTAATCTATGTAATGGGTTAGCTTCATCTGGATTTATAGACAGATATAGCTGGGTATCATCAGCATAACAGTGGAAATTAATCCCATGCTGTCTAATAACTCTACCAATCGGGAGCATGTATAAAGTAAAGAGAATTGGTCCTAGCACTGATCCCTGTGGTACTCCACAGGTAACCATGGCAACATGGGGAAGGGAACGTAAACAAACTGAAATCAGTTAAATAAATAGGAGAAAACCCTCCTTAAACAGAGGCTTTCAGCGATAGTTGATTCCTTCCCGCTCTCATAACCCTCCTCGCCATGCAGGAGGCCGAGACATCTCACCGACCCCCCCTTTCAGAGACATAGACCAGTCTACGGTATTGCAGGATAACAACTTTAAAGATCCCCCATTCCAAAGGGGGGGACCCGTTCATCCGTTTCTATTTGCATGTTTTCTAAACTAAAACCAGGCTTTGTTGGGCTGCTGGATAAAACCTGGAACTAAACGCTATTTCTGACATTTGGAATTAAAAATCTTCCTGGATGGAAGAGAAACGTCTTCAAACTTGGAAACAAAGTCCAGAGGATTGATTTTGAACTTTTTTTGAAGAAGTATTGGCACCTTTCACACCTGCAAATTGGATCAGCTGTTTTTCCACTGAACCCAGCACCCATGAAACGGCTCCACCTGCGGTCACCTGCAGGTGGCAGCACTGCTGAGGCCATAGCTCTAACTGACCAAGGCAGCGTCTGATGAAGAATCTCAGCAGGACTTTTTCCAGTTCTCACCTTGTATGTCCTGTGTGGGGGTAGATCTGGGTCACTGTGAATCTGGGGGGCGGGGGATCTGTGGATAAAGGAGAAAATAGTAATTATGTCATTAATTTAGAAAATTTAGTCTCACCTCGGACATCAGACGGCGTCATTAAGACATTGCTCCTACAACCGTCGGTTCCTCCAACTATTGGTTCCCTCCAACCATTAGTTCCTCCGTCATCTGTTCCCCCATCGTTGGGCTCCTCCACCCTTTCTTTTTTTTTTGGAGGCCAGGATCTGTTTTGAGGAATGAGGATCCTCTAGTTTGAGATGATGTTGTGGATCATCTGTTGAGACTGTGGGCCAGAGGTTCATGCAGATGTTTCAGTTGGGCGGAACCAGCAGAGGTCTGATCAGGTTTGGGCTCTGAAGTTCTGCTGGATGAACCCAGAACCATGGGGGGACCAGGAGGATGATGAGGCTCTGCAATCTGGAAGCTCATATTTTCAATCAAAGCTTTCTGGATCTGCCTCCATCGTTTCTCCTTCTCTGGCGTCTTCATTCCTTCCTTCCTTCTCTCCTGTCTCATTTACTTTCCTCACCTCAGCTTCAGATTGAATAAACTTTGAAGTTCAAGATGAAAATCTTACATCCTGCTTTCTTCTTCTCATCCTCCCTCTTCATTTCATCCTCTTCTGCCCACTTCTTTTCCTTTCTGCCCGTCGTCATAGCTACGAGTCTTCAGAGGAAGTCCTTCCTGCCTCTCCACGGATCACTTCCTTCCCGACCGTCAGCGGCTCTCCTGCCAGCCTGGCTTCATCCATGGAAACCTTGAAAACCGCCTCCTCCCTGCGTTTCCGTCGTCCTCAGCCTGACTCCATGTAGACCCCATCACCTGGGCAGGTAGAATGCCCGTCCTCCATCCGAGGGTCTCCAGTAGGAACCAAACCCAGGAGACCCATTACAAGCTCCTCTGCAGAACCAGAACCAACAGAACTGGGTTGTTAGAACATTGCGTATCTTGTGAAGATGAAGATGAATCCATCCAGATCGGCTGGTTCCATCCAGTCCCATAAGTGAACATAGTGGGAAGGTTCCAGTTTAACCCGCCTTCACCTCATAAATAAAGCAAGACGAACTGTTTGTTTGATCTTTACATGGAAAGTTAAGTTAAACGTTGGTCAGTCGTTGATTGGCGCGTTATAAACCCCGCCCCCTCTCTCTCCCTGCAGGTACGAGGAGTCTTCTGAGGAGGAGGAGCCTAAAGAGGAAAAAGGGTCATCAGGAGCTGAGAAGAAAAAGGACCAATAGGATCCATCGCTGCCATCCCCCAAATCCCCTCATTTTACTGAAGCCCCGCCCACTCATGCTGAAGGCGAGGCTTATGTTGCCAACGATTTTGTGTCCAGTCTCCATGGTTACGGTGCTGCCTGACTTCTCCTCGCCACGGCTGCAGCCATGAAAACAGGAGCTGCTGAGGGGCGGGACCAAATGCGTGGGCGGGGCTTGAACCTGGCCTGCTGGGATGGAGCAGGAAGCAGTAGACGGTGGTGGTTGGAGAGTCTCTGCTTCCTGGTTGATCTGCTTCTGTTGCTCGCTGTCATTCTTTCCGCTCAGCTTCACTTTGTTCCTGTAAAAATGTTTGAAATCAGTTCAGGTTTTTCTTTGTCGTCGCTTCAGCAGTGAGGGCGTCGGAGCCAGCGCCATGTTGGACAGGTCTGTTTTAGAGACGGGATTCAGTAGAACCGTCTCCTCTGGAACAGAACTTCAGCAGGACCAACAAACACCGTTCAGCTCCCAGTTCATCAGAACCTCCCCCTGTGATTGGTGGACAGACTGGAGGAGGAGGATCAGCCCGGCCAATCAGCAGCCAGGAGCTAAAGAGTGTCTGGTTCTGATGAAAGGGAGCATTTATTGTCCAGTTTCTCACAGTGTCAAATAAATTAAAACATTAAATTCTGGTCCTGATGGTCGGGTCCTGATGGATCCTGATGGTCGGGTCGTTTGGTGTCCATGGATCGGGTCGTTGATCTGCAGAGGAGCTCGGACAGTAACGGGTCGGTCCGTGGAGTAACAGGAAACCGAGGAAGAAGGATGGATTCCCTGGAACTACATTTCCCATGATGCCCAGCCACTGCTGAACAGACCCAGATGGTCCTAAAGTTCTGCCTGGGTCCGGTTCTGTTCAGAAACTAGCTGATGTTTCTCAAATGTTTTCTTTTTCTGCCCAAACTGTCTGTTTGCAATAAAGCTCTCGGTGGTTCCGTCTCATAACCGACCCGTTTGTTTGACTCTAGCTCCACATTCAGAACCATTCCAGAACTTCATGCGGGCCCAGGGTGAGTTCTGCTCAGTTACCCCAGTCTGCATGTTCTAGGCAGTCCAGTCTGGTTCTGGACTTTAACCGGATAGTTTTAGAACTGCTGCTAACACAGTTCTGGTCCTCTGGGCTCCTCGGTCCACAGGGCTGGTGCTGCCGCCATCTTTGAAACCGAAGCTTCAACTGTTGAAGAGGAGCAGAAGTTCTGGTCCTGTACTCGGTGGACCAGAACCAGCATGGAAACTGAATCCTCAGGTCCGCTGAGCTCAGGACTCGGTCTCCATGCGGGTTCAGGTCCATTTAGCTCAGGACTCGGTCTCCATGCGGGTTCAGGTCCGCTGAGCTCAGGACTCGGTCTCCATGCGGGTTCAGGTCCGCTGATCTCAGGACTCGGTCTCCATGCGGGTTCAGGTCCATTTAGCTCAGGACTCGGTCTCCATGCGGGTTCAGGTCCATTTAGCTCAGGACTCGGTCTCCATGCGGGTTCAGGTCCATTTAGCTCAGGACTCGGTCTCCATGCGGGTTCAGGTCCATTTAGCTCAGGACTCGGTCTCCATGCGGGTTCAGGTCCATTTAGCTCAGGACTCGGTCTCCATGCGGGTTCAGGTCCATTTAGCTCAGGACTCGGTCTCCATGCGGGTTCAGGTCCGCTGAGCTCAGGACTCGGTTTCCATGCGGGTTCAGGTCCGCTGAGCTCAGGACTCGGTTTCCATGCGGGTTCAGGTCCGTTGAGCTCAGGACTCGGTTTCCATGCGGGTTCAGGTCCGCTGAGCTCAGGACTCGGTTTCCATGGGGTTCAGGTCCATTTAGCTCAGGACTCGGTCTCCATGCGGGTTCAGGTCCGCTGAGCTCAGGCCTCGGTCTCCATGCGGGTTCAGGTCCATTTAGCTCAGGACTCGGTCTCCATGCGGGTTCAGGTCCGCTGATCTCAGGACTCGGTCTCCATGCGGATTCAGGTCCATTTAGCTCAGGACTCTGTCTCCATGCGGGTTCAGGTCCGCTGAGCTCAGGACTCGGTTTCCATGCGGGTTCAGGTCCATTTAGCTCAGGACTCGGTCTCCATGCGGGTTCAGGTCCGTTGAGCTCAGGACTCGGTTTCCATGCGGGTTCAGGTCCGTTGAGCTCAGGACTCGGTTTCCATGCGGGTTCAGGTCCATTTAGCTCAGGACTCGGTCTCCATGCGGGTTCAGGTCCATTAATCTCAGGACTCGGTCTCCATGCGGGTTCAGGTCCATTAATCTCAGGACTCGGTCTCCATGCGGGTTCAGGTCCATTTAGCTCAGGACTCGGTCTCCATGCGGGTTCAGATCCGCTGAGCTCAGGACTCGGTCTCCATGCGGGTTCAGGTCCATTTAGCTCAGGACTCGTTCTCCATGCGGGTTCAGGTCCATTTAGCTCAGGACTCGTTCTCCATGCGGGTTCAGGTCCGTTGAGCTCAGGACTCAGTTTCCATGCGGGTTCAGGTCCATTAAGCTCAGGACTCGGTCTCCATGCGGGTTCAGATCCGCTGAGCTCAGGACTCGGTCTCCATGCGGGTTCAGGTCCATTTAGCTCAGGACTCGTTCTCCATGCGGGTTCAGGTCCATTTAGCTCAGGACTCGTTCTCCATGCGGGTTCAGGTCCGTTGAGCTCAGGACTCGGTCTCCATGCGGGTTCAGGTCCATTTAGCTCAGGACTTGGTCTCCATGCGGGTTCAGGTCCATTTAGCTCAGGACTCGGTCTCCATGCGGGTTCAGGTCCATTTAGCTCAGGACTCGGTCTCCATGCGGGTTCAGGTCCATTTAGCTCAGGACTCGTTCTCCATGCGGGTTCAGGTCCGTTGAGCTCAGGACTCGGTCTCCATGCGGGTTCAGGTCCGCTGAGCTCAGGACTCGGTCTCCATGCGGGTTCAGGTCCATTTAGCTCAGGACTCGGTCTCCATGCGGGTTCAGGTCTGCCGAGTTCAGGACTCGGTCTCCATGCGGGTTCAGGTCCGTTGAGCTCAGGACTCGGTTTCCATGCGGGTTCAGGTCCGCTGAGCTCAGGACTCTGTCTCCATGCGGGTTCAGGTCCGTTGAGCTCAGGACTCGGTCTCCATGCGGGTTCAGGTCCGTTGAGCTCAGGACTCGGTCTCCATGTGGATTCAGGTCCGCTGTGCTCAGGACTCGGTTTCCATGCGGGTTCAGGTCTCTTTCAGGTCTGTTCCAGGTCAGTTTCAGGTCTGTTCCAGGTCAGTTTCAGGTCTCTTCAAGGTCTGTTCCAGGTCTCTTCCAGGCCTGTTCCAGGTCTGTTCCAGGTCAGTTTCAGGTCTCTTCAAGGTCTGTTCCAGGTCTCTTCCAGGCCTGTTCCAGGTCTGTTCCAGGTCAGTTTCAGGTCTCTTCAAGGTCTGTTCCAGGTCTCTTCCAGGCCTGTTCCAGGTCTGTTCCAGGTCAGTTTCAGGCCTGTTCCAGGGCTCTTCCAGGTCTGTTCCAGGTCTGTTCCATGTCTGTTCCCTTCTTCACCACTATCCAGCCTGATGGATCTGAACCATCAGCCGGGCTCAGATGAAAGGAGGGACTGCCAGCTTTTATTTTGTAAATCAGCTTCCGGTAGTTGGGTTCTAGTTCCGGTTCCAGCCTGCTCCTGCTAGCTTGGATCCTCGGAGCTCTCTCTGGTTCTGTCCGGTTCTGGAGATGGGGGAGGCCGAAGTGACCCTCAGTCAGGCCGAGGAGAAGCCCCCGGACTCGGCTCTGGTTCTCGGGGAGGACTCGGTGGTGTGGAGCCATGAAGTGGAGGTGTGTCTTTTCCACGCGATGATCGGACACAAACCAGTGGGTAAGGCTGCTAATGCTAGTTAGCGCCGATGCTAACGGCTACTATTGAGATTAGCCAGAACCTTCAGCTGGTCCGAAACCAATCGAACCATCAGGTCCGGATTTAAAGAACCTGATCCATCAGGAGACCAGGTTTCTGAATCCAGTCTGGGAACAATTTCAGCTTTTAGATAAAAAATAAAAACATTTAATCCAAAAGAAAACAGTGATGCTTTCATCCATTTTCACATATTAATATTTAAACAACAATAATCAGGCGTTAAATCCATAAATGTTTCTCTCCTATTTCCTCAGATGAATTAAATGAATCATCCAATAGTCTTTATTGGAGCCATCTAGTCACTCAGTCTCTGCCTCCTTTTCTGTCTAGCTGCCTCCTGCCTGCTCTGTTTAACTCTAATAGTAGATTTTTCTTCCCGTAAACTGATCTTTCCATCAGTCTTCCTTTTTTCCTTCACTCTCTTCTAATCTTCTTCCTCTTCTGTCGTTCTACCTCTGATCTAAAACAGGAACATAATACGCATAGAATCGCACCATACATATGATGATGGTGGTTATTAGAAATGTTATTATCTCACCTGATTAAATATTAAAAAGGTTCATCACCACCATATTTGGAGCTAAAAGTAAAAACGATCTAATAAATGCAGATTAAAGAGGCGGTTCTCGTCCTCCATCATTCTCAGATCATGCAGATCTTGTTTCATTCAGTTTTCCTTTTGCTGCTTCTTATTTTCTAGAATGAGGAACTTTTATAGATCCAAACTGAGTGGTAGAAAAGTAGATCTAAGCGTAGAAGTCTATGCTCAGAAATCGCAGAATTCCCATAAAAACAGCAAAACAAGCTAGAACTTCTGAACGATGTGCAAATAGAAACTAAAGGTCACCAATCAGTTCTAGGAACCTTTTTGTTGAACCCTTGTTGATCCTGGAGAACCACGGAACCAGATTAGCTGTTGGAAAGGGAACCAGCAGAGTGGACTTGAAGCTGACCGGTTCTAGCTGGTTCTGAAGTGGTTCTGATGGAGCCGCTCTCTGTCTGCAGGCGTGAACCGTCACTTCCACATGATCTGCATCCGGGACAAGTTCAGCCAGAACATCGGCAGGCAGGTGTCCTCCTCCATCATCTGGGACCACCTGGGGACCATGTACGACATGCAGGCCCTGGTAGGACACACCCCCATAAACACCCCCCACCACCACCATGCTCTGGTTCTGACCCGGTTCTCTGACCCGCAGCACGAGTCTGAGATCCTGCCGTTTCCAAACACGGAGAAGAGCTTCTCTCTGCCGGAGGAGATCATCCAGGAGGTGAAAGGAGGTGAGAAGCTCCTGGTGCAGACAGCCTTCCTGCTCCATCATTCTGCTGTTCTCAGGTTCCTCATGTGTTTGCAGGGAAGCTGGGCTCAGAGGAGGAGACCAAGGAGGAGGTCAGGATGGACAGAGAACCTCCTGCTACGCATGAAGAAGGTAACCTTCTCCCACTCACCCTTCAGACTCAGGCTGCTCCATCTCAGATACAGACCTCCAGAGCTCTGGGCCTGCCTGGACTGAGGAAGACTGGAGTACCCTGAGAGAACCCAGGTCCCTTCAGAGAGACTGAGGCAACATAAATCCCTTTATTATGGGGGTCAGGGCGGACGGTCTATTAGGGTCAGTGTGGAGAGTCTATGGGGGTCAGGGTGGAGGGTCTGTACAGGTCAGTGTGGAGAGTCTATGGGGGTCAGGGTGGAGGGTCTGTTCAGGTCAGTGTGGAGAGTCTATGGGGGTCAGGGCGGACGGTCTCTAGAGGTCAGGGCGGAGAGTCTATGGGGGTCTGGGCGGACGGTCTATTAGGGTCAGTGTGGAGAGTCTATGGGGGTCAGGGTGGAGGGTCTGTACAGGTCAGTGTGGAGAGTCTATGGGGGTCAGGGCGGACGGTCTCTAGAGGTCAGGGCGGAGAGTCTATGGGGGTCTGGGCGGACGGTCTATTAGGGTCAGTGTGGAGAGTCTATGGGGGTCAGGGTGGAGGGTCTGTACAGGTCAGTGTGGAGAGTCTATGGGGGTCAGGGCGGACGGTCTATGGGGGTCAGGGTGGAGGGTCTGTACAGGTCAGTGTGGAGAGTCTATGGGGGTCAGGGCGGACGGTCTCTAGAGGTCAGGGCGGAGAGTCTATGGGGGTCTGGGCGGACGGTCTATTAGGGTCAGTGTGGAGAGTCTATGGGGGTCAGGGTGGAGGGTCTGTACAGGTCAGTGTGGAGAGTCTATGGGGGTCAGGGCGGACGGTCTATGGGGGTCAGGGTGGAGGGTCTGTACAGGTCAGTGTGGAGAGTCTATGGGGGTCAGGGCGGACGGTCTCTAGAGGTCAGGGCGGAGAGTCTATGGGGGTCAGGGCGGACGGTCTCTAGAGGTCAGGGCGGAGAGTCTATGGGGGTCTGGGCGGACGGTCTATTAGGGTCAGTGTGGAGAGTCTATGGGGGTCAGGGTGGAGGGTCTGTACAGGTCAGTGTGGAGAGTCTATGGGGGTCAGGGCGGACGGTCTCTAGAGGTCAGGGCGGAGAGTCTATGGGGGTCAGGGCGGACGGTCTATTAGGGTCAGTGTGGAGAGTCTATGGGGGTCAGGGTGGACGGTCTCTAGAGGTCAGGGCGGAGAGTCTATGGGGGTCTGGGCGGACGGTCTATTAGGGTCAGTGTGGAGAGTCTATGGGGGTCAGGGTGGAGGGTCTGTACAGGTCAGGGCAGACTGTGGGACTCAGTCCGTATCCTGTATCTCCGGCGTCAGGGAGTCCATGGCGGTCTCTACAGACCTTCCCTCAAATAGGGAGTTGAGTCGTTTCCTTTAAGCTCTTTAACATCACTTCACCGTTTCTTCCAAACGTTTCATCACAACCATCGTCTGCTGAATTTTCTGACCTGTGGTTCTGACGGAACTGGGCCCGGCTCAAGGACAGACTGGTTCCAGTCCTTCTGTCCAATCAGCTGCCAGTCTTCCAACCAGAACAATCCCAGTTCAGCTGATCTATCCAGGTGGTCCTTCTGGTTACGGCCCGGTTCTGATGACCACAGATGGATGTTAGAGTGTAGCCGCTGCTCCATCCCACTCAGGAGGAGCTTCGCTCTAACTTCCTCCTTTGCCTCCACAGGAAGTAACTCCTCTGTGAAGATGACGGAGCGAACGAGCGGCGGTGGCGGCCGCGAGAAGGAGAAGGGAGGAGGGGAAGGAGGACCGGCAGGAGGATCCAAAGAAGCCGAAAAGAGGAAGAGGAGCCGAGCCACAGAGAAACTGCTGTCGTCTTCCAACCCGGCGAGCCCGGGAGGCGCCAAGAGGAGGCGCACCTGAGAGCCGGACTCTGATTGGCTGCCGCATCCTGCTCACAGCACCGGACCCCAGCAGGAGGAAGTGACGCGGTTTAGGACTTCCTGTTTTTCCTTTGTTGTTTTCCCTCCTCTGCATCGCTGCTCCATGAGGCTGAGCAGAACCCAGTAGAACCCAGGCTGTGGTCCGAAGCAGCCATGATGCGGCGAGATCTGGACCAATTAGAGGGCTGGGCCCGTTGGACCGAACCATTCCGTCTCATAGAGGGGGATTTTATTTTCATTCACGGTGAGCTGTCACATTAAAGATGAACTCAGCCATGTTGTTTCGTCTTTTCTTCAAAACATTCGGAACCAAACGATACAATCTATCCTAGAAAACCTGAACCAAACGTCTAACGATACAATCTATCCTAGAAAACCTGAACCAAACGATACAATCTACCCTAGAAAACCTGAACCAAACGATACAATCTACCCTAGAAAACCTGAACCAAACGTCTAACGATACAATCTATCCTAGAAAACCTGAACCAAACGATACAATCTACCCTAGAAAACCTGAACCAAACGATACAATCTACCCTAGAAAACCTGAACCAAACGATACAATCTACCCTAGAAAACCTGAACCAAACGTCTAACGATACAATCTATCCTAGAAAACCTGAACCAAACGTCTAACGATACAATCTATCCTAGAAAACCTGAACCAAACGATACAATCTACCCTAGAAAACCTGAACCAAACGATACAATCTACCCTAGAAAACCTGAACCAAACGTCTAACCAGTGTTGGGCTAGCTACTTGTCCAGTGTAGTGAGCTCAGCTATCAGTTACTCAACAATAAATTAAGCTTCACTACACCAAAGCTACCACCTAAAGAATTATAGCAAGCTAAGTTACACTAATGTGTTAAAAGTAGCTTAACTACATCAGAAGCTACTTAACGTTGTACCAACCTAATATCAATTCAAAATGGGTCTGATGCACTGGTTAAAACATTTATTAAAGATCAGCCAATGACATAACAGTCTAAACATTGCTTTATGATCAGCATATTAAAATAAAAACTAAAGTAATTACTAGTAGACAAACTAGTAAACAATCTGCTGGTATTATAACCGAATTAAAGGTACGGTGTAGTGTTCTACACACCGAGACATGGCTATGAGTTTGCATTCAATGAACATCTCTAGGGAAAACAAAACCCTACAAAAGGCATCTTATTTCTTTAGGGTCTCCCTTAGAGAAAACTTCTTCAGACCTCAATTAAACAGTCGATTCAAGTAACAAATAAAACTTTACAAAAAAAGGTGAAAAAATAAAGAAGCTAATTAAGTGATACATATATTTATGTCTCACCATATAATTTTATTTCTACCTACATATTTATTCATTGTATTTTGGAGGTAATTAATTGAATGCTTATTTATTTATTCATTGAGCGTTTATTTTTTTATGTATTTATTTTATATATACGGTAGAGCTGTTCCTCCATACCTAAAAAATCTTATCTGTGCAACTAAGCCTAAAAACAGATTTATGTAAACATCCTGTCAGGTAAACTAGGCCATGAAAATACAATATGGAAGTTTCACTACTGATCTCTAATTAGAGTATCTTAGTGGCACATATGGGAGAATTATCCTGCCATAATGCAAGAGCACATCATTTTAATTAGAGAAAAGAATTTCATCTTCCACTCAAAACTTATAATGCTCACAATTAAAACATGCGCTCTCTCTCAAATATTTTCTCTTCTCTCAGATTTAATGCTTGCACAGATATTTTCTCCTCTCGCTTGCCTCCTTCTCTTCGCGCACAAACCGCGCTCTGTTCGAGTCTCAGATACGCTCGCAAACCTGTAGGTTCTGCTTGCGGATTTTTTTTGCTCTCACTCAGATTGCAGTTGGATCGTTGCCTAGCAACCTTTCCAGCCAATAGAACGACAGCCTCGGAAAGGGTGCGCTTGTTTAACCCTACTGAGTGTGCCTGTGCTACTACGCCACTTAGAAGAGCGTCAGCTGAAACTGCTATTTACAGTAGTTTTGTGGCTGATTGTTGTTTCAAAATAGAAAACCTGGTTTAATTTCTTAGTTTTGCCCTGGATTTTGTAGCGTTTGTGGACGCTAAGTCACTACTTGATCAAAACAATAACGTCGCTACAGGAAAGTTACTTGATAAATAAAGCAGCGACGCTACGGTCAAGCTACTGGAAAATGTAGTTAAACTAATAGCTTCGCTACATGTAGCGGCGCTACTGCCCATCACTGCGTCTAACGATACAATCTACCCTAGAAAACCTGAACCAAAAGATACAATCTATCCTAGAAAATCTGAACCAAACGTCTAACGACGCAATCTATCCTAGAAAACCTGAACCAAATATCTAACCACGATATCTACCCTAGAAAACCTGAACCAAACATCTAACGACGACTTCTACCCTAGAAAACCTGAACCAAACGTCTAACCACGACATCTACCCTAGAAAACCTGAACCAAACGTCTAACGACGCAATCTATCCTAGAAAACCTGAACCAAACGTCTAACGACGACATCTACCCTAGAAAACCTGAACCAAACATCTAACGACGACATCTACCCTAGAAAACCTGAACCAAACGTCTAACGACGACATCTACCCTAGAAAACCTGAACCAAACGTCTAACGACGACATCTTGCTCTAGAAAACCTGAACCAAACGTCTAACCACGACATCTACCCTAGAAAACCTGAACCAAACATCTAACCACGACATCTACCCTAGAAAACCTGAACCAAACATCTAACGACGACATCTACCCTAGAAAACCTGAACCAAACGTCTAACGACGACATCTACCCTAGAAAACCTGAACCAAACGTCTAACGACGACATCTACCCTAGAAAACCTGAACCAAACGTCTAACGACGACATCTACCCTAGAAAACCTGAACCAAACATCTAACCACGACATCTACCCTAGAAAACCTGAACCAAACGTCTAACGACGACATCTACCCTAGAAAACCTGAACCAAACGTCTAACGACGACATCTACCCTAGAAAACCTGAACCAAACATCTAACCACGACATCTACCCTAGAAAACCTGAACCAAACGTCTAACGACGCAATCTATCCAAGAAAACCTGAACCAAACGTCTAACGACGACATCTAGCCTAGAAAACCTGAACCAAACGTCTAACGACGACATCTACCCTAGAAAACCTGAACCAAACATCTAACGACGACATCTACCCTAGAAAACCTGAACCAAACATCTAACGACGACATCTACCCTAGAAAACCTGAACCAAACATCTAACCACGACATCTACCCTAGAAAACCTGAACCAAACGTCTAACGACGACATCTACCCTAGAAAACCTGAACCAAACGTCTAACGACGACATCTACCCTAGAAAACCTGAACCAAACGTCTAACGACGACATCTACCCTAGAAAACCTGAACCAAACATCTAACCACGACATCTACCCTAGAAAACCTGAACCAAACGTCTAACGACGCAATCTATCCAAGAAAACCTGAACCAAACGTCTAACGACGACATCTAGCCTAGAAAACCTGAACCAAACATCTAACGACGACATCTACCCTAGAAAACCTGAACCAAACATCTAACGACGACATCTACCCTAGAAAACCTGAACCAAACATCTAACGACGACATCTACCCTAGAAAACCTGAACCAAACATCTAACGACGACATCTAGCCTAGAAAACCTGAACCAAACATCTAACGACCACATCTACCCTAGAAAACCTGAACCAAACGTCTAACGACGCAATCTATCCTAGAAAACCTGAACCAAACGTCTAACGACGACATCTACCCTAGAAAACATGAACCAAACGTCTAACGACGACATCTACCCTAGAAAACCTGAACCAAACGTCTAACGACGACATCTACCCTAGAAAACCTGAACCAAACGTCTAACCACGACATCTACCCTAGAAAACCTGAACCAAACGTCTAACGACGCAATCTATCCAAGAAAACCTGAACCAAACGTCTAACGACGACATCTAGCCTAGAAAACCTGAACCAAACATCTAACGACGACATCTACCCTAGAAAACCTGAACCAAACATCTAACGACGACATCTACCCTAGAAAACCTGAACCAAACATCTAACGACGACATCTACCCTAGAAAACCTGAACCAAACATCTAACGACGACATCTAGCCTAGAAAACCTGAACCAAACATCTAACGACGACATCTACCCTAGAAAACCTGAACCAAACATCTAACCACGACATCTACCCTAGAAAACCTGAACCAAACATCTAACCACGACATCTACCCTAGAAAACCTGAACCAAACATCTAACCACGACATCTAGCCTAGAAAACCTGAACCAAACGTCTAACGATGCAATGGAAGCATTTCCACTCTGACGGAAGCGCAGCCATCTAGGAGTGCTGCAGGCGGCGGGAGTTTCAGCATGGAGGTCCAGAATCCGTTGATGGACCAGTAGGCTAACCATGTTTCCGTTGGGGGTGCTAGCTGATCTCAGTGAGACCAGCTAGCTAGGTCTCACTGAGATTTTGAAGGTCACGCATACACCATAGAATACTGTAGCAATGCTGGCCTGGTCCTTTCATCTTTTGCGCCACAGTTTCCATGGTTACCAAAGCAAAATCATACTTTGACTCGGAAAGACAGAAATCATCCAGATGTTTCTCATCCCAATAAATCTAAAATAGATGCTTTATTGCTGACTACTGATCAGATTTTGATGGCATGAATGAAAAAATGTGGAAATAATTCCCACCGTTAAGACTTGTTTCTAGTTTCACATCTTTTACAGCCGAACCACATAGAGAAACATGAAACATGTTTGGTTTCACAGCTGAAGCAGCAAAAACAGATAAAAACATGATATTTGAATTAAAATGATAATTTCAGTGGATCAAACAACAATGATGTCATTTTAAGGCGGAGCACATTTTAATACCTAATTTAAAGACAGAAGGTTCTGCCTGCACATGATCTAGAGTTAAAGATGTGTTAATAACTATTAGAACTAAATAGAACTATTTTAATCCAGGCTGAACGAAGCGACTTTCCTTCCAACAAAACCAGCTGCAGGTCATTTTTATACTAAAGTCATCATTAGTGAGGAAAATTAGTTATTTAAAGGGGAGCGCAGTCTTTTTTTAACTGGCTCCTTGATTTTCCGTTTTTCCATCATGTTCTACTCACCCATTTGAGTTTAGTGTCATTTGGAGCCGTTCTGAAGATATTCCGTTAGGTTATATCCAGTAACGTCTTCCTATGGGCAACGACTTGAAGGCACAAACTAAACTGTTCATCATTTATTCTTTATGGTACGCCAGCATTCAGAACATGGAGGCCAATCACTGTCCCCCAGACATCCGCCGTTAGATTTTTCATATTTATATATTTTTTAAACCAAAGCGGCGCGTGTATGACATCATCGGCTAACGTTCATTTATCCTGTCCACTAACAGGATGTCAGAAATTCTGTCCATAAAAGTTATGAACAGAATCGGTGACTAAGGACAACCTTGGCGGAGCCCAACCCTCACCGAAACGAGTCTGACTTACTGCCGGCAATGCGGACCAGGCTCTGACCCCGGTCATACAGAGACCTAACAGCCCCTAGTAAAGGGCCTGGTACTCCATACTCCCGGAGTACCCCCCACTGGACCCCATGAGGGACACGGTCGAATGCCTTCTCCAGATCCACAAAACACATGTAGACTGGTTGGACAAACTCCCCTGCACCCTCCAGAATCCTGCTGAGGGTGTAGAGCTGATCCTATGTTCCACGGCCAGGATGAAAACCACACTGCTCCTCCTGAATCCGAGATTCGACTATCCGACAGACCCTCCTTTCCAGAAACCCGGAATAGACCTTACCAGGGAGGCTTAAGATTGTGATTCCTCTGTAGTTGGAACACGCCCTCTGGTCCCCTTCTTTAAATAGAGGGACCACCATCCCAGTCTGCCAATCCAGGGGAACTGCCCCTGATGTCCACGCAATGTTGCAGAGCCGCATTAACCAACACAGCCCCTCAACATCCAGAGCCTTAAGGTACTCAGGGCGAATCTCTTCCCCCCCTGGAGCCCTGCCACCTGGGAGCTTTTTAACCACCTCAGTGACTTCAGCACCAGAGATGGGAGGACCCAAGCCGGAGCCCCCAGGCTATGCTTCATCAATGAAAGACGTGTTGGTGGGATTAATGAGGTCTTTGAAGTACTCTGCCCACCGACATACGACGTCCCGAGTCGAGGTCAGCAGCAAACCCCCCCTCACTATAAATAGTGTTGGTGCTGCACTGCTTCCCCCTCCTGAGACGCCGGATTGTGGACCAGAATTGCTTCAAAGCCGGAAGTCTTTCTCCATGGCCTCTCCTAACTCTTCCCACAGACAACCTTGCAGCCACAGCTATGACTAGTCACCCCAACAATAGAGGCGCAGAACATGGCCCACTCAGACTCAATGTCCCCCACCTCTCCCTCGGAAAGTGTTCAAAGCTCTGCCAGAGATGGGAGTTAAAGCTCTTTCTCATGGGGGACTCTGCCAGAGGTTCCCAGCAAACGCTCACAATACATTTGGGCCTACCAGGTCTGACCGGCATCCTCCCCCACCATCGGAGCCAACTCACCACTAGCTAGTGGTCGGTGGAGAGCTCCGCCCCTCTCTTCCACCGAGTATCCAAGACATGCGGCTGCAGGTTAGATGAAACAACAACAAAGTCTATCATTGAACTACGCCCTAGGGTGTCCTGGTGCCAAGAGCCCATATGGACACACTTATGCTTGAACATGGTGTTCGTTATGGACAGTCCATGACGAGCACAGAGGTCCAACAACAGAGCACCACTCGAGTTCAGGTCAGGTGGGCCATTCCTTACAACGACGCCTCGCCAGGTCTCACTGTCATTGCCCCAGAAGTCCCCCAGAATAACGAGAGTCCCCAGGAGGGGCACTCTCCAGTACCCCCTCTAAACACTCGAAAAAGGGTGGGTAATCTGAACTGCTGTTCTTTAACTGAACTGGATTATATCAGGGAGAGAACAATGATAACAGCATCATAGAAAACACCTGCAGTCAGAGTATTTACTGGAAGACAGGATCAACATGAGGAGGAACCCATGACATGAGGGTTACACCTTCTACGGCAGGACATTTTGTTATTTATTAGTTTGAATATGTTTTCCTCATATCTGAAATAGTTTTTTTTCTTTGTCCAAATCACCATTTCAAACTAAATTAAATTCTTCAAATCTAGAATAAACATTCTGGATGTCTAGAAATACATTTTACAGGTGCTGGTCATAAAATTAGAATATCATGAAAAAGTAGATTGATTTCAGTAATTCCATTTAAAAAGTGAAACTTGTATATTATATTCATACATTACATACAAACTCATATATTTCAGATGTTTATTTTGTTTAATTTTGATGATTACAAATGACAACAAATGAAAATCTCAAATTCATCATATCAGAAAATTAGAATATTACTGAAGACCAATAAAAACAAAGGATTTATAGAAATGTTGGCCAACTGAAAAGTATGAACATGAAAAGTATGAGCATGTACAGCACTCAGTATTTAGTTGGGCCTCCTTTGGCCTGTATTACTGCAGCAATGCGGCGTGGCATGGAGTCGATCAGTCTGTGGCACTGCTCAGGTGTTATGATAGCCCAGGTTGCTCTAATAGTGGCTTTTAGCTCTTCTGAATTGTTGGGTCTGGTGTATTGCATCTTCTTCTTCACAATACCCCATAGAAAATCTATGGGGTTAAGGTCAGGAGAGTTTGCTGGCCAATTAAGAACAGGGATACCATGGTCCTTCAACCAGGTACCGGTAGCTTTGGCACTGTGTGCAGGTGCCAAGTCCTGTTGGAAAATGAAATCTGCATCTCCTAAAAGTTGGTCAGCTGCAGGAAGCATGAAGTGCTCTAAAACTTCCTGGTATGTGGCTGCGTTGACCCTGGACCTCAGAAAACACAATGGACCAACACCAGCAGATGACATGGCACCCCAAACCATCACTGACTGTGGAAACTTTACACTGGACTTCAAGCAACGTGGATGAAGTGCCTCTCTTCTTTTCCTCCAGACTCTGGGACCTTGATTTCCAAAGGAAATGCAAAATTTACTTTCATCAGAGAACATGACTTTGGACCACTCACCAGCAGTCCAGTCCTGTTTCTCTTTAGCCCAGGCAAGACGCTTCTGACGCTGTCTGTGGTTCAAGAGTGGCTTGACACAAGGAATGCGACAGCAGAAACCCATGTCTTTCATACGTCTGTGTGTGGTGGTTCTTGAAGCACTCACTCCAGCTGCAGTCCACTCTTTGTGAATCTCCCCCACATTTTTGAATGGGTTTTGTTTCACAATCCTCTCCAGGGTGCGGTTATCTCTCTTGCTTGTACACTTTTTTCGACCACATCTTTTCCTTCCCTTCGCCTCTCTATTAATGTGCTTGGACACTGAGCTCTGTGAACAGCCAGCCTCTTTAGCGATGACCTTTTGTGTCTTGCCCTCCTTGTGCAAGGTGTCGATGGTCGTCTTTTGGACAACTGTCAAGTCAGCAGTCTTCCCCATGATTGTGTAGCCTATAGAACTAGACTGAAAGACCATTTAAAGGCTTTTGCAGGTGGTTTGAGTTAATTAGCTGATTAGAGTGTGGCACCAGGGGCCATCAATTTTGAACCTTTTCACAATATTCTAATTTTCTGATATGATGAATTTGAGATTTTCATTTGTTGTCATTTGTAATCATCAAAATTAAACAAAATAAACATCTGAAATATATGAGTTTGTATGTAATGTATGAATATAATATACAAGTTTCACTTTTTAAATGGAATTACTGAAATCAATCTACTTTTTCATGATATTCTAATTTTATGACCAGCACCTGTAGATCTATATATTGCTAATATTACTGGTTAGCATCTATTATTTTGACTATGAAGAAATGTGTTTCAGATACCTTAAATACATTTTCAGGCAAGCTGATAACAGAACTGCCACTGAAAATGGAAATATTTTTAGATATATAAAATTTTATTGAAACTTTTTTTACTTTCTTAAATTCAGTTTCTGCTGCAAAAAATTTAATTTAGAAATTATAGTTTAGTCTAGGAGTGTTATTTTGATCAGGAAAAATCTTTTTTTACTGATCTATACATGGAACAACAGAGTGCTTTAAATAAATACTAAAATGGCCTGCCAAATTTTTGTATAAACCTCCAGTTAATACCTTGTTTTAAACACATTCTCCATTTCTGCATTTAAACCTCTTATAGCTCTTATTCACTGAGCAGCAATCTTCTCCATCTTCCTCTCCTTCGCAGCTTAATTAAATGCATTCTCCATTTTTTCCATTTGTTCATTAAAATCTCCAGTTCTAGTGGGGTGAAATAGGCACTTCCTGTTTTCTGTTGTCATGGTGACTCATCAAATTGGGGCTCCACTGAAAATGGCTTTTCATAATTGTTACACATGTCTTCAACTCTGAGTGGAGCAACTTAGAGTTGATTGAACGAACTCACTGCAACTTTTAGGAAAATGAAAACTCAGAGTTTCCAGGCTTAGACTAGATCAACTCCAGAGGTGGGTTAGAGTTAGAGTTAGTTAGGGTTAGAGTTAGTTAGGGTTAGAGGCCTGGGGATTGATGACCCAATTGTCCCTTTTGTTTTCTTGACTAGTGGCCCGTTGGTGTCCCAAATGACAGGAAGGCCAACTGTGCCATCCGGGTAGTTCTCAAACAGGGCCAGGGGGGTTCCAAGTGGGCCACGGGAGCACAATGCAATAAATAGCAGACGCACTAGATGGCGGTCTTGCCTTTGGTTTCTGGCAGGACAGAAGTCGCTCCGGAGTCGGACTTTTTTGTGGATTTAGTTTTTAACTGTTTGAGTTCTGGAGGTTTTTTTCTTGGGTTTTTAACCATTTAAATGCCGAATAGTGTGTTTAGCTGGGCCAATAGGGTATTAAACAGGGACATATGTATGTAAAAAGTATTTCCACGGCGTTATCGGAGCGTTTGGCGAGGGGTGAGGTGGGACAAATTGGTCCCCGCTCGGACACAGGGGCTCACCGCTTGTGTTTTTTGGGCTTTTGAGTGCCAGTGTGGGCTAAGGTGGGCTAAAGGGGTGGTGTGCGGGACACTAGGTGGGTTCTGGAGGACCAGGGGCTGCGCCCCGGAGGTCGGTGCGGGCCCAGAGTGCTCCTTCTCTGTGGAGAGGAGCTCCACTCGCTCCCCTGGTTCTGGAGCCTGGTTCTAATGCTGAATGTTCAATCTTTGCTATTTAAAAGTTCAAGTCATTGATATTCACACCCAAATCTCTTACAAACCCTGACAGACACCTCCAACCATGGGCCCGGTCCATGGGCCTGTGGCGGGCCCAGAGTGCTCCTTCTCTGGGGAGAGGAGCTCCATGGGCCCGGTCCCTGGTTCTCCAGGGGTCAAAGGTCAAGTGCTGTGCGGCCTTCTGTCCGTTTAATGCTCAGCTTTGTCCCCAGCATGGATCTCCATGGGCCCGTTCCCTGGTTCTGGACCATGGGCCTGGTCCATGGGCCTGTGGCGGGCCTTTCGAGCTCTGTCTCTGGGGGAGAGAAGCTCCATGGGCCCTGTGCGGTGTTCTCCAGGGGTCAAAGGTCAAGTGCTGTGCGGCCTTCTGTCCGTTTAATGCTCAGCTTTGTCCCCAGCATGGATCTCCATGGGCCCGTTCCCTGGTTCTGGACCATGGGCCTGTGGCGGGCCCTTGGAGCTCTGTCTCTGGGGAGAGGAGCTCCATGGGCCCGGTCCCTGGTTCTGGAGCCTGGTTCTGGACCATGGGCCCGGTCCATGGGCCTGTGGCGGGCCCTTGGAGCTCTGTCTCTGGGGGAGAGAAGCTCCATGGGCCCTGTGCGGCTTTCTCCAGGGGTCAAAGGTCAAGTGCTGTGCGACCTTCTGTCCGTTTAATGAACACTTGTGTCCCCAGCATGGATCTCCATGGGCCCGTTCCCTGGTTCTGGACCATGGGCCCGGTCCATGGGTTTGTGGCGGGCCCTTGGTGCTCTGTCTCTGGGGAGAGGAGCTCCTTGGGCCCGGTCCCTGGTTCTGGAGCCTGGTTCTGGACCAAGGGCCCGGTCCATGGGCCTGTGGCGGGCCCTCGGTGCTCTGTCTCTGGGGGAGAGGAGCTCCATGGGCCCGGTCCATGGGCCTGTGGCGGGCCCTTGGTGCTCTTTCTCTGGGGAGAGGAGCTCATTGGGCCCGGTCCCTGGTTCTGGAGCCTGGTTCTGGACCAAGGGCCCGGTCCATGGGCCTGTGGCGGGCCCTCGGTGCTCTGTCTCTGGGGGAGAGGAGCTCCATGGGCCCGGTCCATGGGCCTGTGGCGGGCCCTTGGTGCTCTTTCTCTGGGGAGAGGAGCTCATTGGGCCCGGTCCCTGGTTCTGGAGCCTGGTTCTGGACCAAGGGCCCGGTCCATGGGCCTGTGGCGGGCCCTCGGTGCTCTGTCTCTGGGGGAGAGGAGCTCCATGGGCCCGGTCCATGGGCCTGTGGCGGGCCCTTGGTGCTCTTTCTGTGGGGAGAGGAGCTCCTTGGGCCCGGTCCCTGGTTCTGGAGCCTGGTTCTGGACCCAGGCCATGCTCACAACTTTCCCCAGGTCCCCACACATGTCCCTGGGTGGTTCAGAACCGGGCCCCAGGGTGTTAAAGCTTTGAAAAAAATAAAAGTTTAAAGAAATTCGCTTTAAGGTGCTGACTTTTGTCCCAGTGCTTCAATATGTCCAGGCGTCCATTCATTGAGGAGTTGAAGCAGCTAAGTTTGTGGTTTGTAAAACTTAGAAACAAAGTTCTTTTGGGCCTTCACCGGAGCGTTTGGCGGGGGAGGGGTGGGACAAATGGGACCAAAGAGGGCCAGATGTGAGAAATAAGTACTTTTACGGCGTTATCGGAGCGTTTGGCGAGGGGTGTGGTGGGACAAATGGGATCACTATGGTTAGGGTTAGGGACAAGTCCAGTTGTTGATAATACTCCTGTGTCCATTAGGGTTAGGGACATGTCCAGTTATGATAATACTCCTGTGTCCCTCACTTATGTCCGTGCCCCTGGTGAGGCAAAGTGACCGTTTGTCCCATTCAAAAGTAATACGGGATGTCCCATTCATTTATGCCCAGCCATGTCTCATTACTCGGTCAGTACCTCCTTATGTCTGGGGCCCCTGGTAAGGTTGATGCCGACTCTTGTCCCATTCAAAAGTATGGCGAGTTGGCCCATTCATTCGTGCCCAGCCATGTCCCAACCCCGAGGCCCCCTAATGTCCCATCGCCAAATGCCTCATCTCGTCCCAAGTTTCTCGGTCCTAGGACATGTCCCATGTATGGGGCGGCCGATTGTCCCAATGGAAAGAACTACCGGGCTGTCCCATCGTTAGATCCACACTAATGTCTAATAGGAAGTAATGCGGGGTGTCCCCAGCCAATCGTCCTATACTGAGTTATACAAAGTGTCCAGGTGCCCTCTGGTGGTCAATCGGGGAATATACCGATTCGGTACCCTAACCTGTCGTTTTTTGAGAGACTTTGCCCACTTTGGGGGTCCGTCCCGGGCTCAGGGTGGGCGTGAAAAATCGGGTCATCCGGGCATAAGGGTCACGAGGCTTGCCCTATTTTTAGGGCCCGGGCCCCGGAGCCTGGGGCCTTCGGTTTGGCCCCAGGAATTTTTCAAAAAAGGCTCAAAAATGCTCCCGCATGTCCGAAAACTTCGCCAGGCCCCTATTGTGGGTTAGAGTTAGTTAGGGTTAGAGTTAGAGTTAGTTAGGGTTAGAGTTAGAGTTAGTTAAGGTTAGAGTTAGAGTTAGTTAGGGTTAGAGTTATTTAGAGTTAGAGTTAGTTAGGGTTAGAGTTAGTTAGGGTTAGAGTTAGAGTTAGTTAGGGTTAGAGTTATTTAGAGTTAGAGTTAGTTAGGGTTAGAGTTAGAGTTAGTTAGGGTTAGAGTTAGAGTTAGTTAGGGTTAGAGTTATTTAGAGTTAGAGTTAGTTAGGGTTAGAGTTAGTTAGGGTTAGAGTTAGAGTTAGTTAGGGTTAGAGTTATTTAGAGTTAGAGTTAGTTAGGGTTAGAGTTAGTTAGCCCACTGCGCTCATTAAGCCAGAAAAAAGAAAAATAACAAACGCTCAGTTCAGGTGTTTGATAAAATATGTGAATCAGGAAATTGTCTATAAACCAAACTGAACGACTGTTGTTCTCTACTTCAAAAAACACTTTAGATTTTAAAATGGATAAAATTTAAATATATTTTTTTATTTAAAAATTCAATGTATAACATGAACGTATAAACACTTGCTTTTTATGTCAGTGTTAAATTCTTTTTAAAGTAACAGATCATTAAAAATGTCTCCAGATCTTTACTGGTTAATGATTTTCTTTATTCGGACCCCCTGTTGGTTCCCCTGGTTTAATGTTTCTAAATCTTTATTTCCCGTCATGTGCTCCATCCAATGCAGATCATTGGCTCCGCCCACATCTAGTGAAAACTAGTGTGATTGGATGAGTCGTAGAACGCAAACACTCATTGGTTAGCTAAAGGAAATCATCAGAAGAAAGCAGGTGTTCTTCAAACTGCTAACATGAATTGTCTATGCCATGCTACAATGTGGGATTCAGAAAAAGATGTTGAAATGTCTGAAAGGTCGGACACAGGCGAGAGCGTATCGGGACACGGAGACCAACAAGACCTCCCACATCCTTGGCCCTATCTCAGAGGATTTATAGAAATAGTCCAAATATTGAGCTTTCATTCATATAGCGGCATCTGGCTGTTTTTTAAAGGTTACTTTATACTTTTATACTTTCAATAGTTTTTGGAGCACATACTTTCTCACTTTTACTTGAGTAAAGAGGTCAAGTTGATACTTCAACTTTTACCAGAATGTTTTTAAACTGCAGGATCTATACTTCTACTGAAGTAACAAAGTGGGAACTTTCGACACCACTGATCAAATCAGAGTCGAGGATTTTGTTAAACCTGTTTTGTGAAACGGGCCTCTGGGGATTTAAAAGCAGGGTAAACACAAAGGTATATTTCAATGATCTAATTGTTTGTTTTATCATATTTAACTACACCAACAGTTCTTTGTAATATTTGATTCATTAGAATATCTGTAGCTCAAACATGCTGAGGTCAGTCACCTTATTTCCTCTCACATCATCCTCTTGCTGAGGATGATGTGAGAGAAATAACAGTATTTCCTCACAACCCTGTCCTCTCTGACCACTTTCTAATAACCTTCAGGATAACAGAGTTCTCTTCCCCCAAAAGAAGGTTCCACTTTAGCAGATCATTATCAGATAGTGCAGTTATAAAGAATCTGTTTCCGGCTGCTCAGTGGTGCCGTGGTTAGCTCTGCTGCTACCCATCAGCCATCAGGGTGCTGCAGAGATGGAGGACCTGGACTCGACAAGTCATCTCCGTGTCATGTATTTGTTCTACCCAGCCAATTAACCAGGTTATTCCGATCTAAATGGGTTAATTTACTGTGCAGACTGGAATCACCTGCCTCAGTGGGCGGGTAGAACAAGTACATGACATGGATATGACTTGTCGACTACACATTTCCCATCTCTTGGGCACCGCCATCTTGGCCTTGTCATTAAAGTAATCTGAGATCATAGATTTTGTCAGTAGATGAGATCTCATCTGTTTGTAATGTTTCTATCTGCTTTTCTAGTGTTTCAGGAAATGCAGATTTAGTTTTTCCTCTACTTCTGAGTGTGACCACATGGTGGCAGCACCACCCTGCAGTGAGATGAGTCAAAGAGCTACAAAAAACGCCAACTAAACTCAGCACCTGAAAGCACATGGAGGTGAAATCTGAAATCTGAGCTACCAAAGAGGAAGGAGAGGAAGGAACATTTCAGATCGGGAGCCCAGGGTCCTCCTGTTTCCAGGACGGTCCTGTTTCCAGGACGGTCCTGTTGTTGTTGATAATATTAAGTTCTATCATATATTTTCCAGGCTTTCTGTTGGTTTTCACAGGCTGAAGCTGATGTCCGCCGGCATCAGAAGCCTTTCAGATTTTCAGACCTTCCATCTCTAAAGGTCAGTAAAAGGTCTCAGACCGTGAAGGTCAGAATGTTTTCACCACCTCATGTTTCACATCTTTAAACTCAGAATGTTTCACTTCTATTTACCTTTATTTAATCTATTTACTTTATTCACTTTTTGAAGAATGAGAAGTAAATGTCCAACGAGAACAGATGTTTATCTGTTTACATTTAATAAAAATAGGAGTTATTGATGCTTCGAGTTACGAAGAGCTCTATTTTATATTTATAGATCTAAACTGATTAGTGGAGGGATCATTTCCTCCTGCTATCTGATACTGAATCCGACTTTATCAGCTATAAAAGCTAAAACTGCTGTGCAGCCTCTTCCCAGAGGGCAGCAGGGAGAACAGTCCATGGTGGGGGGGGTGAGGGGTCATTGATGATGTCACGGGACACGCAGCGCTGGGATGAAACGTCTTTAATGGAGGGAAGAGGAGCCCCCATGATCCTCTCTGCTGTTCTCACCTTCTTCCAGTCTGAGGCGCTGCAGCCTCCACACCACACAGTGAGACAGCTGCTCAGAACGCTCTCTATGGGGGGGAGGATGGGGGGGGGCAGGAAGTCCAAGCTTCTGGGCCCTTTGGACCAGTGAGGTGGTGTTTCCAGTCCAGGTGAGGGTGTCTGTGATGAATGACCACCTCTACAGCTGAGCTGTTGATGAGCAGTGGAGCGTGGTTAGGCCGCTTCTTCCTGAAGTCCACCATGATCTCCTTGGTCTTCTCCACCTTCAGGATCAGGCTGTTCTCTCTGCTCCACCAGCTGCTCCACCTCCTCTCTGTAGTCCAGGTCGTTGTCGTCTCTGATGAGGCCCACCGCCGTGGTGTCGTCTGCAAACTTCACCATGTGATCGGTGGTGAACCTGGGGACGCAGTCGTGTGTCATCAGGGTGAACGGCAGGGGGCTCAGGACGCAGCCCTGAGGGGAGGGGCTTAGACTGATGACATCAGAGGTCCGACCCGGACTGACTGAGGTCTGTTGGTGAGGAAGTCTAGCAGCCAATAGCAGAGGGGTGTATTGAAGCCCAGCTGTTCCAGTTTGCCCATCAGATGCTGTGGGATGATGGTGCTGAAAGCTGAACTGAAGTCCAGGAACAGCATCCATCGTGGGTGTTCTTCTCCTCCAGGTGTGCCAGGCTCAGGTGGAGAGCAGCAGAGATGGCGTCCTCAGTGGAGCGGTTCCGTCGGTAGGCGAACTGGAACGGGTGGAATGTTGGCGGCAGACTGGAGACGATGTGTTCTTTAACCAGCCTTTGGAAGCACTTCATCATGATGGGAGTCAGAGCGACAGGCCGCTAATCATTGAGGGAGGCGACCTGAGGCTTCTTTGGGACTGGAATAATGGAGGCAGACTGGAAGCATGCTGGCACTATGGATTGGTCCATCCAGGTGTTAAAGATGTCTGTGAGGACACCAGCCAGCTGATCTGACCACTCCTTATCCACCTGCCCAGGTGTGTTATCAGGCCCTGGGGCCTTCCTTGGGTTGACTCTCCTCAGAGTTTTCCTCCCTTCAGCTACGTCCAGGTTTAGTGCCTCCTCCCCCTGGTGTGGAATTGCTTTCACTGCTGGAGGCTGTTTAATAATAATAATAATAATAATACATTTTATTTAAAAAGGCGCCTTTCTGGACACTCAAGGTCACCGTACAAAAACATAAAAAGTGTCAGAAAAAATAAAAATTATAATTATAAAGACATTTAAAAACATTTAAAAAATACAGAGGCTGTGACAGTGAAATTGATATTTTTAAAGAGAATAAGCAATCTTGAACAGATGGGTTTTGAGTTGTATTTTAAAATGGAGAATTGAGTCCGTATTTCTAAGTTGGGGTGGTAGAGAGTTCCAGAGGCGGGGGGCAGAGCGGCTGAATGCTCTGCTCCCCATGGTGGTGAGACGGGCGGAGGGGACAGACAGGTGCAAAGCAGATGAGGATCTAAGAGCACGGGCGGGGGTGGGAACATGCAGGAGGTCTGACAGATATGGGGGGGCAAGATGGTGAAGTGCCTTGAAAGTCATCATGATAATTTTATATTGAATGCGGAACTGTATGGGGAGCCAGTGGAGCTGTCGGAGGACCGGAGTGATGTGGTGGATAGAGGGAGTTCTGGTTATGATGCGAGCAGCTGAGTTCTGGACCAGTTGTAGTTTGTGGAGTGATTTCTGAGGAAGTCCAAAGAGGAGGGAGTTGCAGTAATCTTGCCTCAAACCTTCCAAAGAAGTTGTTCAGTTCATTTAGGAAGTCAGTGTTTGCTGCATCTACCGGGGGGGAGGGTTTGTTGTAGTCTGTGATCATCCGAATGCCTTTCCACATCCTCCTGGTGTTGCTGTCATCGTGGAAAAGATCCTGGATCTTCTGGCTGTGGTTCTGCTTCGCTGATCTGATGGTTTAAGTTGGCATGAACTGTTCTCAGAGCCTCTTTATCACCTGACTTGAAAGCTGAGTTCGGTGCTTCTAGCGATTTCTGAACCTCTCCATTCATCCAGGGTGGTTGGTTGGCCCGGGGGGTGATGTTATTTTTGATGCTGACGTCCTTGATAAATTTTTTCGATGCCGACTGACACAGTCATGGCATACTCACCAATATTGATCTTGTTTTCATAGGTTGCTGCAGCTTTGAACATGTTCCAGTCAGAGTATTCAAAACAGTCCTTTAGTTTCTCCATGGCCCCCTCAGACCACAATCTGACCTTCACTGTTGGTTTAGCCCTGATTAGCTGGGGCCTGTATTCAGGAATTAGCATGACAGAAAGGTGATCTGATGATCCGAGGTGGAGGCGGGGGGTGCTCTGAATGCATCTTTAATGTTAGAGGTTAAATCCAGAATGTTCTGTCCCCGAGTTGCAAAGTCCACATGTTGGTAGAAATGGGGGGGAACAGTCTTCCAGTTAGCCTGGTTAAAATCCTCAGCAATGATGGAAACAGCCTCTGTGTGCAGATTGGAGCTCAGAGATAGGCTGGTATAGAGTCTTCATGGCCTCTTTAGTGTTAGCGCTGGGGCACATAAACAGCAGTGATGCTAACCACACTGAACTCTCTGGGCAGATAGAACGGTCTGCAGGTAACAGTCAGAAACTCCATGTCTGCAGAGCAGAAGCTGGAGACTGATCTAACGTTTCTACACCAGCTGTTGATGATGTAAACACAGAGCCCCCCCCCCCCCGAGTCTTACTGTTGAGTTTGTGTTTCTATCGCCAAAGTACAGCATTAGCCCCTCTAAGCTAACAATATTGTCCTGTATTGATGAATGAAGCCATGATTCAGTCAGGATGATGACGCAGCAGTCACTAATCTCCTTTTTTTAGGAGAGTTCGAGTCTGAGATGATCCATGTTGTTATCCAGTGAGCGGATGTTGGAGAGCAGGATTGATGGGATCGATTCCTTCTTAGCGTCGCCGTTCGCCCGCATCTGCAGCCCCTTTTTCATCGACTAGCACACCGCCTCCTTCGGCCTTCTCTTCAGCGTGGCCTGCTCCATGAGCCCACTGCTCTGCCTTCATTTGTCTGAAGCACTCCGCAGCTAAACGGTCAACAATGGCTGTATTTAAGAGCCCGTAGCTCCAGCAGGCGCTGGTAGTCGTATATGTGGGATCGTTGCCTGGTTTGTCGCGTTCTAAACGGCATATTTTATGGAATTGTGGAGCGCTGTATCAGGCCGCTGCCTACAGGCGCCACCATGTTCAGAAAGATCCAACGGAGGATATGTTCCTGACAGTAATCGATGGTGAGAGAACAAATTCATCCTGAATATTCATGAAGGTGTGAGATTTCCCAGCAGGCTGTCAGTGGGGAGAATGTGTGTGATGTTGCAGCCTGAGACATGTTTATTTATAAATCTGCTAATGTTTATTCATCCAGGATTATGTGGGCGAACTGAGACCTGCAAGCTGCTGGTCAACGCCATCGTCCACATCTCTGAGGGTTTCTGCTTTACCTTCTCGTCAGAGAGCCGTGGGCTTCTATCATGGCGTCATACGACAGGTGCACCTAAACTGGAGATACAGGTCCAGATGATTGGTCATTGGTTGAACTGATTCCTTTGTATCCAGACAGAGGATGTGCTTCTTTAATTCTAGATCAGTTTTCATCAAAAGGCACATTTCCTGATGGATCCACAGCAGAGCTGATTTCTGTTAGTTTGCTGCTTTAACAGGTGACTCCATCATTAAAACTTTGATGAATGTCAGTATCATGTCAGACTGCGGTCCTCCATGTTTGTTTCATCCTCAGGGCTCCGTTTCATGAAGCAGGTTTACGGTAAACTCCGAAAAACGTTTTCTAAACCTGAAAACGGAGAAACTCTGAGTTTTCCGTTTCACAAAGAGAGTTTCCTCATCCTCTGTATCTGTTGCCATAGTAACATCCTCCCAGAGCTAACCTGGTCAGCAGGTAAACTCAGTCTCCTCTGTCTTCGCTCTCCTTACAGCCAAACTCGCTGCTTTATTTCCTGATTTATTCAGATTTTTGTGCATAAAATATATAGAAATCATTCTCTAGGTACGTTAGACACATTAGGTTTTAAAAACAAACATTTCATGTCCAATTGATAAGAAAATACTTTAGGGTTAGGATTAGGATTCACTCAATGATAACAACATACTGAGCCTACTGGTACAATCTGAAGCCATTTTATGGGACTGGCCGCTAATAACGGCCAATTATTGGGATGAAAACGTCCAAAGCTTTAGACTTCATCCTCACCTGCTGACAGGTTATTTCACCTTAATATATTAAATTCTATTCAGTTTATTTCTATAGCTCCAATTCACATCATGTCATCTCAGGTCACTTTCCAGTTCACCAGATCATCCAGTCAGATTGATTCAAAGTTTTCTATCTAAGGAAAACCAGCTGATTGCATCGACTCATTGACTCTTCAGCAATCCCTCACACTAAGGCCATCACCGCCACTATATGGTTAGCATGGCTATCACCGCCCCTACATGGTTAGCATGGCCATCACCGCCCCTACATGGTTAGCATGGCTACCATCGCCCCTACATGGTTAGCATGGCTATCACTGTCCCTACATGGTTAGCATGGCTACCACCGCCACTACATGGTTAGCATGGCTATCACTGTCCCTACATGGTTAGCATGGCTATCACCGCCCCTACATGGTTAGCATGGCTATCACTGCCCCTACATGGTTAGCATGGCCATCACCGCCCCTACATGGTTAGCATGGCTATCACCGCCACAACATGGTTAGCATGGCTATCACCACCCCTACATGGTTAGCATGGCTAGCATCGCCCCTACATGGTTAGCATGGCTATCACTGCCCCTACATGGTTAGCATGGCCATCACCGCCCCTACATGGTTAGCATGGCTATCACCGCCCCTACATGGTTAGCATGGCTATCACCGCCCCTACATGGTTAGCATGGCCATCACCGCCCCTACATGGTTAGCATGGCCATCACCGCCCCTACAAGGTTAGCATGGCTATCACCGCCACAACATGGTTAGCATGGCTATCACCACCCCTACATGGTTAGCATGGCTAGCATCGCCCCTACATAGTTAGCATGGCTATCACTGCCCCTACATGGTTAGCATGGCTACCACCGCCACTACATGGTTAGCATGGCTATCACTGTCCCTACATGGTTAGCATGGCTACCACCGCCACTACATGGTTAGCATGGCCATCACCGCCCCTACAAGGTTAGCATGGCTATCACCGCCACAACATGGTTAGCATGGCTATCACCACCCCTACATGGTTAGCATGGCTAGCATCGCCCCTACATAGTTAGCATGGCTATCACTGCCCCTACATGGTTAGCATGGCTACCACCGCCACTACATGGTTAGCATGGCCATCACCGCCCCTACAAGGTTAGCATGGCTATCACCGCCACAACATGGTTAGCATGGCTATCACCACCCCTACATGGTTAGCATGGCTAGCATCGCCCCTACATGGTTAGCATGGCTATCACTGCCCCTACATGGTTAGCATGGCCATCACCGCCCCTACATGGTTAGCATGGCTATCACCGCCACAACATGGTTAGCATGGCTATCACCACCCCTACATGGTTAGCATGGCTAGCATCGCCCCTACATAGTTAGCATGGCTATCACTGCCCCTACATGGTTAGCATGGCTACCACCGCCACTACATGGTTAGCATGGCTATCACTGTCCCTACATGGTTAGCATGGCTACCACCGCCACTACATGGTTAGCATGGCTATCACCGCCCCTACATGGTTAGCATGGCTATCACTGCCCCTACATGGTTAGCATGGCCATCACCGCCCCTACATGGTTAGCATGGCTATCACCGCCACAACATGGTTAGCATGGCTATCACTGCCCCTACATGGTTAGCATGGCTACCACCGCCACTACATGGTTAGCATGGCTATCACTGTCCCTACATGGTTAGCATGGCTACCACCGCCACTATATGGTTAGCATGGCTAGCACTGCCCCTACATGGTTAGCATGGCTATCACTGCTATCACTGCCCCTACATGGTTAGCATGGCTATCACTGTCCCTACATGGTTAGCATGGCTACCACCGCCACTATATGGTTAGCATGGCTATAACTGCCCCTACATGGTTAGCATGGTCTATCACTGTCCCTACATGGTTAGCATGGCTACCACCGCCACTATATGGTTAGCATGGCTATCACCGCCCCTACATGGTTAGCATGGCTATCACCGCCCCTACATAGTTAGCATGGCTATCACTACCCCTACATAGTTAGCATGGCTATCACCGCCCCTACATGGTTAGCATGGCTAGCACCGCCCCTACATGGTTAGCATGGCTAGCACCGCCTCTACATGGTTAGCATGGCTAGCACCGCCCCTACATGGTTAGCATGGCTAGCACCGCCCCTACATGGTTAACATGGCTAGCACCGCCCCTACATGGTTAGCATGGCTAGCACCACCCCTACATGGTTAGCATGGCTAGCACCGCCACTACATGATGCCAATCAGTGAGCTTCAGTTTCAGGCAGAGCCCAGGGAACCTTCCTTCTGTTAGCTGATCACATTCAGGACCAACCCACCTTCTGAAGGCTGCAGATGTTGAAAAACAGTCAAAGTCTTCAGGAGATGGTCAGCATAGAGGTGCAGAGCAGAACCTCGGAGATGCTTAGCCTCGGTCTCTCTCTCTGCTGAACCGAGCAGTGAAGCCGTTGTTACAGTTTGTCTAGGTTATGACTGGCTATGAGTATGAGTATGAGTAGCTTTGCCTCGTCTGTTCCTGTTTGGCTGTGACGTCATCCTGGAAAGAAACATCAGCTGTGCTGCTTCCATCAACACCCTTGTTTATAGATGTTGGAGATCGGCCTGTTTTCCAGTGTGGTCCTGTTTCTCTGACCGTGACTGGCTGGATGTGCTCTCTTCGTCCTCTGGCATGGGAGCTGCCTTGGAGCTTGTCTGCCTGGCTGTGTGTTTCCTGGACGGGGCCGCCTTTTACAGCTGCCTTTTGCATCTATGCTTCTTTTTCTATGTCTGCTTCTGTCTCCTTGAACCCCAGTGGGCCTCAGCAGATGGCCGCTCACACTGAGCCTGGTTCTGCTGGAGGTTTCTTCCTGTTAAAAGGGAGTTTTTCCTCTCCACTGTCGCTACAAGCATGCTTAGTGTGAGGGATTGCTGAAGAGTCAATGAGTCGATGCAATCAACTGGTTTTCCTTAGATAGAAAACTTTGAATCAATTTGACTGTATGATCTGGTTGATGTGGATCTATAAAGTGACCTGAGATGACATGATGTGAATTTGGCGCTATATAAATAAACTGAATTGAAAATTGAATTGAATTGAATTGACTGCTCTCCATGTGGACCCAAAGTGGATTGCTCTGGAACCCGAAGCTTGTAGGCTTCTGTTATTCTGAGCTTCCTCTCAGGTCCAGATGGCTGCTGTGCCTGCAGCTTCATCCGGGTCCTAAAAACGTGGGAACAGGACTCAAACGGTTTGGCTTCGTTTGCTCAAAGGCTGTTTGGTTCTGATCCAGTCAGTGACTTCAGTTTTGGCGTCTGACTGTAAGCTGATGTGATGGGGGTTGGTGCTGAGGGCCGTGCGGACATGGCCCCCATAAATGGCCCTCATTAGGTATGTATGGGCTGCATGAGCCAGAAGTCATTTGTTTGTCTTTAAGCAGCTAAACTCTCTTTTATTTAGTCTGATAATGCAACCATTAGCATCTCAAAGCCCCGTAGAAGTTTTTCAATCAAACTTCCAACACACACACACACACACACACTGCAGGGGCCCGGGGCCTCCTGTTGAGCAGTGGCTGATTATTCCAAAGACGATCGTGTGTGTTTGTTAGCTGTGCAGCTAATGAGGGCTGAATGTCTCAGCGGTTAGCTTTGTCCTAAACTAAACCGTAGTTTGATTAGCATCAACCACGCCACCCCCCCCCCCCCCCCCCCCTCGACCCCCAGCACCGGCCCTCGGATGTAGACCTAGGGGCCCTTCATTTATACATGCTTTGGCAGCACAGATCTATTTAACTAGATTCAGCTGATTGTTGTAGCACCAACCAGATTCAGACCATGACCCTGAAAATTATGATGCACCACTGCTCCATCTGGAATCGCTCTGCAGACGTTGCCCCTACTCATCAAGTGGCCCCGAACTTTGGCCCTTAAAGGTGTTTAAGAGGAATTTTCTTAGGAATTAAGAAAGTAGCCAATCCACATTGGACAGTAACCAACGTGGATTGGCTGCTGTTTAGTATGCAGCACCACACTTAATTAGGAGACAGAAGCAGACATAGAAAAAGAAGCATAGATACAAAAAGCAACTGTCAACCAGCTCCACAGGCGGCCCCGTCCAGGAAACACACAGCCAAGCAGACGAGCTCCGAGCCAGCTCCCATGTCAGAGGATGAAGAGAGCACATCCAGTTAGTCACAGTCAGAGAAACAGGACTACACTGGAAAACAGGCCAAGCTCCAACATCTAGAAACAAAGGTGTTGATGGCAGCAGCACAGCTGATATTTCTCTCCAGGATGGAGTCACAGCCAAACAGGAACAGACCAGATGAAGCTACTATGAGAAAAAGCAGAGAGAGCAGAACGTTAGAGATTGAACTAACAGATTCTGCAGAGTGGGAGAATAGAGATAGAATGAAGCAGAATGATGAAAAAGGGGTCCCTATGTCCTCCAGCAGTCTAAGCCTATAGCAGCAGAACTATAGAGATAGCTCAGGATAACCTGAGCCACTCTAACTAGAAGCTTTATCAAAAAGGAAAGTTTTAAGCCTAGCCTTAAAAGTAGACAGGGTGTCTGCCTCACGGACTAAAACTGGTAGTTGGTTCCACAGGAGAGGAGCCTGATAACTAAAAGATCTGCCTCCCATTCTACTTTTAGAAGTTCTAGGAACCACTAGTAAACCTGCAGATTGAGAGCGAAGTGCTCTGTTAGGAACATAAGGAACAATCAGATCTCTGATATCAGATGGAGCTTGGCCATTTAAGGCTTTATATGTGAGAAGGAGGATTTTAAATTCTATTCTGGATTTAACAGGAAGCCAATGAAGAGAAGCCAGGATAGGCGAGATATGATCTCTCTTTTTCATTTTCATCAGAACTCTGGCTGCAGCATTTTGGATCAGCTGAAGGCTTTTAACTACAGTTTGTGGACTTCCTGATGGTAAAGAATTACAATAGTAGCATCACCATCAACAAAATCATCAACCTGTGAAGGGGAATAAGCTATGCTTTTGCACTCTGCAGCACTGCTCAGCGACAGATAGGAGAGAGAAAGTGAAGTAGATTCTTTAAAATTTCTAACTGCACTATCTGATAAAGATCTACTAAAATGTAACCTTCTTTTGGGGGAGGAGAACTCTGTTAAAGTAATCCTGAAGGTTATTAGAAAGTGGTCAGAGAGGACAGGGTTGTGAGGAAATACTGTTATTTCTTCACATTCTATGCCGTATGTCAGCACAAGATCCAAAGTATGAAGATGAGAATGCGTGGGACTATTCACATTTTGAACAAAGCCAATAGTGTCTAAGATAGCATTAAAGGCTGCTCTTAAGCTATCGCCTTCAATGTCAGCATGGATGTTAAAATCTCCCACTATGATGACCCTGTCAGTATTTAATACCAAATCAGAAAGGAACTCTGAAAACTCATCTAAAAATTCAGAGTAAGGACCTGGTGGACGATACAAAGTTACAAAAAGAAGAGGTTTTCTTGCTTTTAAATTTGGATCAGGGAAATTAAGGGTTAAATGTTCAAAAGAGTTGTAGGTATTAATTGTTTTGGGAGTAATCAGTAAGTCAGACTGGAAGATTGTTGCTACTCCTCCTCCTCGCCCAGAACTTCTGGGTATGTGAAAATTTAAATAGCTTGAAGGAGTTGCCTCATTTATGCTCACATAATCCTCTTGCTGCAGCCAGGTTTCTGTAAGGCAAAACAAGTCAATGTGATTATCACAAATCAAGTCATTAACTAGTAGACTTTTAGAGGAAAGCGATCTTATGTTAAACAGACCGCATTTAATTGTTTTAACTTTTTCCCCAATTGGAGTTATTTTGATTTTAATTAGATTATCATGATTTACTCCTTTGGGAATCTTTGCTAATTTATTAGATTTTGGTCGTGGGCAAGACACTGTCTGGATGGAGTAAAGAGTGGGTAACAGTAGAGAAGCTGCAGAGATGTGTGTTAAACTACAACTCTGCTTCCTGGTCTGCACCCTGGGTGGTCAGGGTTTTGGAGGACTAATAAATGTGGCCAGATTCCTAGAAAGAAGAGCTGCACCATCCAAAGTGGGATGGATGCCGTCTCTCCGAATCAGACCAGGCTTTCCCCAAAAGGATTGCCAATTATTAATGTAGCCCACGTTGTTTTCAGGACACCACCTAGACAACCAGCGATTGAATGACGACATGCGGCTAAACATGTCATCACTGGTCAGATCAGGGAGGGGACCAGAGAAAATTACGGAGTCCGACATTTTTTTTGGCAAACTTACACACCGAAGCAACACTAATTTTAGTGACCTCCGATCGGCGTAACCGGGTGTCATTACCGCCAGCGTGAATAACAATCTTACAGGACCACCAGAACCTAGGTGAGCAGCCCTGGACCTTTTCCCAAGCATTGAATCTGCTGTAGATGTAAAATATATAGATTTCTGCTTGCAGAGGAACTCAGATTGTTTAAAGCACAAAGAGAAGCAACTGATTCTTAGGTCAGAAGTTTGATCTGCTGAGGGAAAAACCTCCAGATGATCCAGGAACCTCAGCGGCTCTCTGGAGTCCAATCGGTGATTTAATCAGGTCTAAACCTTCCTGCCCTGTCCATGGTGGGCCCGGCCTCTGGCATGGAGACAGCTGGAGATAGACACCAGAACCTGAGGCCGGGGACAGAACCCATTAAGGTTCTTTCACACGTTCCCTCCCAGTCTGCAACTAATGATGCAGATCAGCAATTTAGGGAAGCAGCTCTTTGTGTCTGTGGACTGAAGTGGTCCGGACCTTTTCCACAGCAAACAGCTCATTCATTATTCACAACAAGCCCGTCTCTCCTCACTAGCGTTCCTCCGCCTCAGCGCTTGTTTCTCGCCTATGTAGCTGTCAGAGCTCCTGTTGGAGCTTCATGACTTATTGATCATCCAAAAGGTCACCAAGCAGCTGGTAGTTTTGCAGCGCTGCTTCCTGTCTGATTTATGTCTTTGTTCTCGTAGTGTTTCCTCCTTTGGATCATTCCCTCCCTCTGTTCGCCGCCATTTCTACATCTATTGGATCATTTATGCTGTAATTGAGTTGCAGATGCGACGTCTCTCCTTCTAATTAAATTCACTGCAGTCAACAGAAGCCAGTGAGTAAAACAGGTTCAGAGATGATCCCTCTCAGTCTCACCGGTTCCTGTCTGTCAGAATTTCTCACTCTGCTTGTTTAACGTTAGTCTTTGAAAAATCTATAAACCTGGAAGGTTTTGGATGATCCAAGGTTCTGTTTGTCTGATGACGTCTCTAATTTATGCAAAACTCCAGAACCTTTAAACAGGAGTTTGATTAGGAGGCTACTTCTAATGATCAGCCTCATTGATGATGCGTGAGTCTTTTAATCCCCAATATTATTTGCCTGCTGCGTGTCACAACTAATGACAAAACGGATCCTTGTTTACGGCGACATTTCTGGGTTTCTATCTCTGACCCTCGTTAATAAGCTGATAAGGCTGGAGACACGTATGATGATGATGATGATGATGATGTGTGGCAGACTGGAGTTGTATAAAATGCTTCTCAGTTTCAGTCATGGAGAAGCGAACCCGGTGCCAAAGCGCTGCCTTCTCTAGTCTGAGTAAGATTATAATCTCTATCATAATCTGTTGTCATGTCTCCTGGTTATTTAATACATAAACATTATGAATAGTTATTTAAAAAGTTCTTCCTGAAATCTGCTGAGGAAAAGAACCGGAGAGAGAAAAGCTTCAAGGTGGAAACAGAGCTTTCCTCCAAAAATGTCTCTTCTGTTTGTTAGCCAGTTGGTTTAAATCCTATCGGACGCAGAATTGTACCTGCCGTCATCACCTGCCTTCTCTCTGTCCCATGTCACAACTAAGGCTGGGAACTTAATTGCATTTGAAAAGAGAATCGCAATGTAGAAAAACGCAACTTTCAGATCCCAGAAGCACTCAGTTTTAGTCGTATTTAACAGGAGTAGGACGCTTAAAGTGGGTTTGCCGCCGCACAGATCCATGCATGACACGGTGAATGGTCTGTAAATATAAAACAGTTTTTGGGTCTGCTGTACACCGAACCGGGGCCCCCCACCACCATCAAGAGGCAATGCAGGTGAGGTGTCTTTCCCAAGGACACAAAACACTGCAGGCAGAGCCGGGTTTTAAACCGTCAACCCTCCGGTTGCAGAGCAAACTCCTTCATCTGAGGCCTCTGTCTCCCTGTCAATAGAGGAATTGAAAACTTGTTAATCGTTTACATTTCTTCCTCCCAACTAGATTCCTGAGGCAGTGACATCACAGCCAGATCAGAGGTAGGAGCGATGCCCCCCCCACCCCTGACTCCAAAGAGCAGAAAGTCCTGCAGAACTCAGGGGCAAAGTGGACTGGGCGTCCTGGCCTGCCTGCAGGGACCATGGAGGATGAAGACTTAGTGGAAATGATGAAACAAGCCGACAGAAGGTTCAACGTGTGCAGATCTATGTTAAAAAGAATCAGTGCGTGAAGTTCTATTATTTACAGTGTTATGTAAATAAAATAGAGAAAAAGAGAAGCTGTGTGTGGAGAAGTTTTATTATTTACAGTGTCGACTAAAACCACAAAGATGATTAAATGACTAAAATGACTAAATTTGACAAAAACTAAAATAGATTTTTGTCATGTGACTAAGACTAAATAAAAAAAGCTGACGAAATGAACACTCCTCGGGTCAAAGATCAGTTCTTGTGTTTTTTGGATATCTAGAATCAAAGTGTTCCTCGCTCCACTGAACAAAGGTTTTAATCTGCCGTCTGGAACCAAGTAGGTCTGATGGGCCTGAAATGAGGAACAGAAAATCTGCATCATCAGAAAATCTGAACACATAGATGTTGGGTTTATTACAATTACAGTAGTTGGTAGATATAATTGACCTTACACACCTCTGCCTGTCTGTCTGTCTGTAGGTCAGTCAGTCAGTCAGGGTCAGCGCCATCGGCGTCGCCAGACCCCATTTACTGAGGCACGTGCCCCAGTATAAATGAGATGTGCCCCAGTATAAATCTCATGAATATTTGCAACAGTATTACATCTTTTTAATGCATCAATTTAGATAATTCCAACGGGAGGGGAGACGTATATTTCTACTCAAATGCGCAGCAAGTGTGTTGGTAACTCCAAATTGAGGATGTATTAGCGCCCCCACGTCAGCGCATGTCACTGCATGAACTGCAGGTAAATTAACACGCTCCTCTCAACTGAGTTGGATGGGACACTGTGCGGCCGCACGCGGTCCCGTAGTGAATTTGTGATTTAAGCAAACTAGTTACATTAGGAACGTTATAAGCAATATGATAGATATTTACATAATTATACATTTATGTTTTTAATGTTTGCTGTAGAGAATGAGAATGAAGGTGCTGGAATTTGGAGTAAAAAAACGTTCATTTAATTCAAAATGGTTTGAAAGCTTTTCCTGGTTAAAAAAGAAAGCCTTGTTATCAAGGATATGCAGTGTGTTTTCAACTTGCTTGATAACATCATGTTCCCAACACTAACGCAGGTCATCCAGATCTCCTCACCATCCCAGTCTACAGCTGGAGTTGAAAGGTCATTCAGTGTGATGAGAAAGATCCACACTTGGCCGAGGTGCACAATGGGACAAGACAGGCTCCATCATCCTGCTATTTTATCAGTTGAAAAGGAAGAACTTTCTAAGCTGAGTCACAGTCTAGTGATTGACCGCTTTGCAAAAATGAAACATAGGAGGTACACTTTAATGATCAAAAAATAAAAGGAAAACTTAGTTCAGGTTGAGTTCAAATTTACCCTGAACTAAAACTCTGTAACCTAGGAATTAATGATTACTTTAGAATGTGTATAAGGAAACTTTTTATTTGACAAAGTTGTTGATGTCTTATTTTTTATAGCTGCAATGTTGAAAATATTCATGCTAGTTAAAACAAATATGCTCTTACACTTATTAATATCTCAACTGGTAATTATGGTAGGAATGTACCAGGGTTGGGCAGTGTGCTTGTTTGTATATTTGTATGGAAGGAGGGGCATATGCAGTAGGGGGCCAGTGCCCCAGTAAAGCTGTGTGCCTAGCAACGCCCCTGGTCAGCGCTATCACTCCCACATCTTTGTGTTTTATGTCACCAACTCTTTTATTTCTATAATAGAATCACAGCCAACTGGAGTTTAGTTAGACGTTCTCTGTAGCACCACTGGTTCTGTTTTCACCTTAGAAACCTAAAACATTGTTTACTGCTAGCGTAGCCTGGTCCTCCAGTGTAGCTTGGCCTCCTAATTGTTCCTGTTTGGTCCAATTAGTGTCATTAGCAGCAGCTGAAAGGAGCCGATGATCCTCATCCTCAGCCAGCGGACCCAGGAAGGCCAGCGGGGTCTCGCCCAGCCGGAGACCCCACCGCGCTCTCGCACCTCACCTCACCCCGCATTGAGTTGTCACCAGGTCTTTGTGTTGTCATGGCGACCCAGTCAGTCAGCCCACCAAGTGCAGCATTGTTTATTGTGCAGTGATTGACGGATGGGGGGGGCGTAACTCGTGGCAACAGGTTGTGGGAGTGGGGGAGGTGGTTGGTGTCTTTCTAATGCATGCAGCGTTTTGTTCTGCATCCTGTTGACTTGCGACAGGAAAAAAAGGCGCTAATCTGTTTTCTGCTGCCATGTTGCTCATTGACAGGTTCTCAGGGCCATTATCTCCAACTCATCTGACAGAAAACAGCCATTCTTGGATTTCACACTGATTAAAACGGCATGTTTGGGAGGTCAGAGACTCTGGCTCAGTGTTGCATGGAGGTGAACGTGGTCATTTTTAGGCAGAAATTTCATCCTGTGGGTTTAAACCTTCTGGGAAAGTAGGAGACATTCATTAGAGGAATCCTGAACTTTCCCAAAGTTAGACCCAGCCTAAGACTCGGGCTGCGTCCGAACGCCCGGCTGCCAGCCCAGGACCAGATTAAAATGATGAGGATTATCATTCTGGATTAGAGATGATCAGGGCGCCTCCCACCTGATGGGCGACATCTTCCTGGTTACTACTTGTTGTTTCAATTGCTAATATTTGAGCTTTGGCTGCAACTAATGATTAATTGATCAATCTTAACAATTTTTGTTCAATTAATTGATTAATAATCAGAAAGCCAGAGATTCCTTAAATAAGATTATTTTTATTTACAAAATCAAACCAACTGAAACTAAAACTTTTCCACTTAATGAGTTTAAGATTATAGAGCAGATTGATAAATGATGCAAAAAAATGTTTACATCTTTTTTTTTTTATCAATCTTGGTATAATTGTTGCTCTAAGTGAGTCGCTCTGCTGAAGGCCTGATTTACAGTCTCTATACTCCAGTTAATGATTAATCGATTACTAAATTAGTGGATGATTATTTCAATAGTCAATCACAATTAATCAGATTAATTGTTCCAAATCTGATGTAAATTACATAGTTGCAGCTTGAAGTTATTTCCAGCTGATGTTGTTTATCATCCATCCATCTTCCTCTTATCCGGGGTCAGGTCGCGGGGGCAGCAGCTTCAGTAGGGAGGCCCAGACGTCCCCCTCCCCAGCCTCTTGGTCCAGCTCCTCCGGGGGAATCCCAAGACACTCCCAGGCCAGCTGAGAAACATAGTCTCTCCAGCGTGTCCTGGGCCTCCTCCTGGTGGGACGTGCCTGGAACTCCTCACCAGGGAGGCGTCCAGCAGGCATCCTAACCAGATGCCCGAGCCACCTCAACTGGCTCCTCTCGATGTGGAGGAGCAGCGGCTCTACTCCGAGTCCCTCCCGGATGACTGAGCTCCTCCCCCTATCTCTAAGGGAGAGCCCAGACACACTATGGAGAAAACTCATTTCAGCCGCTTGGATCCTGGACCTCATTCTTTCGGTCATGACCCAAAGCTTGAACAACAGAGATGCAATCCTAAGGCCACCAAGACTGATCCCCTCAACACCTTGGCTGCACCTAGAAATTCTGTCCATAAAAGTTATGAACAGAATCGGTGACAAAGGGCAACCTTGGCGGAGTCCAACTTTCACCGAAATGAGTCAGAACTACTGCCGGCAATGCGGACCAGGCTTTGACACCGGTCATACGGAGACCTTACAGCCCTTATTAAGGGGCCCGGTACTCCATACTCCCGGAGGACCCCCCACAGGACCCCCGAGGGACACGGTCGAATGCCTTCTCCAGATCCACAAGACACATGTAGACTGGTTGGGCAAGCTCCCATGCACCCTCCAGAATCCTGCTGAGGGTGTAGAGCTGATCCTATGTTCCACGGCCAGGATGAAAACCACACTGCTCCTCCTGAATCCGAGATTCGACTATCCGACAGACCCTCCTTTCCAGAACCCCGGAATAGACCTTACCAGGGAGGCTTAAGATTGTGATTCCTCTGTAGTTGGAACACGCCCTCTGGTCCCCTTTTTTAAATAGAGGGACCACCATCCCAGTCTGCCAATCCAGGGGAACTGCCCCTGATGTCCATGCAATGTTGCAGAGCGGCGTTAACCAACACAGCCCCTCAACATCCAGAGCCTTAAGGTACTCAGGGCGAATCTCATCCCCCCCTGGAGCCCTGCCACCTGGGAGCTTTTTAACCACCTCAGTGACTTCAGCACCAGAGATGGGAGGACCCAAGCCGGAGCCCCCAGGCTCTGCTTCTTTAATGGAAGACGTGTTGGTGGGATTAATGAGGTCTTTGAAGTACTCTGCCCACCGACATACGACGTCCCGAGTCGAGGTCAGCAGCAAACCCCCCCCACTATAAATAGTGTTGGTGCTGCACTGCTTCCCCCTCCTGAGACGCCGGATTGTGGACCAGAATTGCTTCAAAGCCGTAAGTCTTTCTCCATGGCCTCTCCTAACTCTTCCGACACACAAGTTTTTGCCTCAGCGACCAGCCGAGCCACCTGCCGCTTTGACTGCCAATAGATATCAGCTGCCTCTGGAGTCCCACAGGTCAATAAAGCCCGATAGGACTCCTTCAGCTTGAAAGTTTACCCACAATTAGTCAGAGACTTTTATTTTTTCAGGCCGTCTTCCTGTGTTGCCCAAATTAGTTTGCTTCTTTAAAGCCCCGCCTCAGGCATGCAGTTAAGGATCCTCACCTGTTTCCACTGTGATTGTGGCTGGCTGCTGGTTTCTTCTCCACGTGTTCATCTGAAATCTTTAACCCTATTGATGTGATTGCTGTGTGACTTTATTTGATACAGTATTATTTTTCCTTGTGGTATTTTTGCTCGATTGCTCATTAGAGCGTTGCTTTATTAGAATCAGTGGCATCGTTTACCTGGACCATCGCTGGGATTCTGCCAGAGCTGACTGTGGCTAAGTACCCCCCCCCCCCTGTCAATGTTCACACAAACAGGCTCTGACCAGAGTAGAAAAAGAAGTGGGAGGCCGGGTTGCACAAATGAGCAAAAAGATAAGTACATTAGAGTCTCTAGTTTGAGAAACAGACGCCTCACAGGTCCCCAAATGGCATCTTCATTAAATAGTTCCCGCAGTAGCCTGCTTGTGCTTTCCTCTGAAGGGACTAGTACACACCGATGTAGGAAATCTTCAATTTCTTAGCAATTCCTCGCATGGAGTAGCCTTCATTTCGAAGAACTAGAATAGACTGTCGAGTTTCAGATGAAAGTTCTCTTTTTCTGGCCATTTTGAGCGTTTAATTGACCCCACAAATGTGATGCTCCAGAAACTCAATCTGTTCAAAGGAAGGTCAGTTTTGTAGCTTCTGTAACGAGCTAAACTGTTTTCAGATGTGTGAACATGATTGCACAAGGGTTTTCTAATCATCAATCAGCCTTCTGAGCCAATGAGCAAACACATTAGAACACTGGAGTGATAGTTGCTGGAAATGGGCCTCTATACACCTATGTAGA